>NC_091205.1:1786982-1987874 GCF_040958095.1 Procambarus clarkii | reverse complement strand
GAGTATTTATTGGGGAACCTAGTAGCTAACTCCCCCACAAGTAGATAGCCTCCGGCACTACCAAGCCACTCCTTAAACGTCGGCATGTTTGAAGGCTACCAGGCTCCAATTATACGCTTAGCGGAAGCAAGGTGAAATTCTCATGATCTGACCTCAGGTCACTTGGGGTCATTAACGCTTTGAGGTGTGAGATCTCAGGCAGACAACTGGCGCCTCTCAGATCCTTGTCTGTGACTCATGTACTCTATGTATGTATTAAACTTAACCAAACACTTTTACAGTGTTACATCTCCCCTTCTCCCCGAAATAAAGTTTTTGCAACACTGCTAAAGCAAGCTAGCTGTGTGCAACAACTTTATTAACGAAAAAAAAAATACATCCTAGCTAAACAAATATACATCATCCTACTCTAAAAAATGAAATATATAGACAGACGTCCATTGTCTCTGGCTGGGCGACGTCACTGCTTGGTCTTGTAGATAATCCTGTACCACATTTCTTCAACACAACTGCCTCCGTCGCTTCTCCGTCGTTAACGCACAACAACACTTGGTCAACCCGAAAGCCGTTACTACTTGAACTGAGCACAGGACCGTGGAATTCGGTTGTCCCAGCTGATCTGTAATTGGCCCTACGTCAGTCACCATGAGAGACGTATATTGGGGTTCTTCACAGCTATAGGGACTACAAGTTTCGAGACCTTCATATAGTTGCCAACAGTAGAAATCCCATCCTACTCTTCTCCCCTGTTGCTCCAGCACGCCTCCTTCAGAGAGCTACTTCTGACAGCCACATCAAGTCCGCCTGACACAGGAAGAATCACTCAACAGAGCAACATGCTTGTAGGAGGGGCGGCCAGTTAAGGCAAACGATCCTGTCTTGCAATTACGCTCCATGCAATGATGCTGACACCAGCAAGGGACACTAGGTATCATGTCTCACTCAGCTTGTCTTATCTTCTCTTCTTTCTTCTCTCTTCTTTCTTCTTTCTTCTTTCTTCTTCCTTCTTTCTTCTTTCTTCTTCCTTCTTTCTTCTTTCTTCTTTCTTCTCTCTTCTTTCTTCTCTCTTCCTCCTCCCATGGGTCTTAGACAAGCGACCAGGGTCCATTGGGGTCCGTCCGTCCTGGGGTCCATCCTGGGTAGACCGATGTTGGTGGGACAGACTGGAGTCGTTGTTGCTCCTCTTCCATCTTTACTGGGTCGTCTGGGGTCGTCTGCAGAACGACCTGGGGTCCACTGGGGGTCCGTCCGCCTTGGGGTCCGCTGGGGTCCGTCCGTCCTGGGGTCCACTGGGTAGACCAATGTTGACTGACCGAGAGGGCTGCATCTTGGGGTCCCCTGGGGTGGTGGTGGAGCCATGACCTCCAGGTAGTGGGCTGGTCGTGGTGGTGGTGATAAACGCCCGTGAGTATGGTACACAGCAGCGTCTCCCTCTTCTGTATGTGCGTCTCTCCTCTCTTCTGGCTCCCACCTGTGGGTGAACAGAAAGGCGACAATACCCGTGTTCCATCTTGTTGTGTGACCCTGTAGTTTGTATAGGGTTCACACAGTCCAATTATAAGCTCTCCTCCTGGCAACAACTACACTTAAATTTTAATAATCCAATTAACTCTGAATGATATTGACTTGGTGGAACATAAAACAGTAACAGAGTAAAGTTAGAGAAGAGAGAATAAGGTCATCACTACTTTTAACTTGTCACACAAAAAAAATCAACACTAATAGACAAAACGCTAGCCTAACTTAACTGTACCGTTCCTAATCTTAAGTACATAATTAAACGTTACTCCCACCCTTAACCTACAGCCACCTACGTGACCCAGAGTGTCTCCCTAGCATCTCCGCCGGTCAACAACTCCAAACTGTTGCCACCCCTGTGACCAGACTATCTACCGTCGAGCGTCCCCAACGTGAAGTCTACTGACATACTAAGCCTCCCCCTAGTATGCTGTACAATACCAGTACACCTCGGGTTATTGCGTTCAAATGGAGTAAAACAGTCGATCGCAATAATCTGAGCAGAACCACTACTTAACTACTTAAGAACTACACCTGCCACTCCCCACTGACCTGAAAACCAGCGGTGGCTGGGTGTCCCCGTGGGACATGCGAGGTCACCTGTCACACTCAGGTGAGCTCCACTACCAACACCGCTAAGTTCCAAAATCACCAAATCTTATTACTAACATAAATCACTACACACGCAAGTTCTGGTGAACATTCCCTGAACTTCACAAAACTCACAAAATCACGAAACCAAATCACCAGAGAATCACTATCTCCTAACCTGGAAAAGCTCGCTAAATCGCGAATAATAAACACCTGTCAAGATCTCCCTGATAGCGCCTGAGCGGCAAAAAGACACGTGGGACTGAACAATGTTAAAAGAACACCAACTACCAACAACATTGTTCAACACCGCTGCCAACATTGTAACGGGGGGTGGGGGAAATAGCTCTATCTTGTCCATTATTCCACCCCCAGTTAACTAACGAGGCCGGGGGAAACAGCTCTCTCTAGTCCGTTATCCCGTCCCCAGTTAGCTAACTATTCTAGAGCACTCCCAGAGTTCCTAAGGCAACCTCTCTCGTTCAACACCTTATAACCTAGGTATTTGACTACCTAGGGGCTAAGACTACAAGGCGCCGTCACTTGATCAGTTACCCGAAACTCTAGAGAGAACTCTAGAATACAGAATCATTGCCACAAACGTATAAGAGAAAACGAAAGGAAAGAAATGAATAGTGAAGTAATTAGTGAGGGTTTGGGGTGAGAGGGAGAGAGGTGGGAGGAGCGAGGATGGTCATTAGTTGAAAGTGAGAGTTGAGAGAGGGGTGGAGGGAGAGGTGTAGATAGGTAGAAGTAGAAGAGTAGATAGTAGGAGTAGAAAGTAGATAGTAGAAGACGAAATGCTGCCACCATCCATTCATGATCATTACATACAAGCCAAGGAATGGAACTTGCCTGTATCACAAAATTCTCAAAAGATGTTATCATGAGTTCATTATTAGTATGTTCCCTCTGTACCATGTATCAACTCCAAACATGTATTCATTAATATCATGAAACCAATAACCACAGAGGCTTTCTCACCTCAACTCAAAGCTCTAGGGAACAAAGTTAAACACAATTTAAATAATAAATTCACAATTATATTTCCCATGAAGTATCATAATTTAAGCAATCCAATTAAAATGTTCCAGTTTAATATGCAAAGTGAGTCATCATCCAAGAATTCGAGAACCCTACAACTTGACTGCCCCTGATCATCACACAACATATGTAAAACACGACCAAGTCACCTTACTGTTCACTCACCGAGGACTGAGTCTAAGTTGAATAGAGAGGGGGGGGGGGTCTGTAGCTTGACAGAGACTGTCTCGCCCCTGCCAGCCGACAGCCTCCCTGCTAGGGACGTCGTCTCTGCTCTCGTCTGCTGTTCTGTCTATTAATGCTTTTTGCTCGATAGTTCTCCGAGTATTTATTGGGGAACCTAGTAGCTAACTCCGCCCACAAGTAGATAGCCTCCGGCACTACCAAGCCACTCCTTAAACGTCGGCATGTTTGAAGGCTACCAGGCTCCAATTATACGCTTAGCGGAAGCAAGGTGAAATTCTCATGATCTGACCTCAGGTCACTTGGGGTCATTAACGCTTTGAGGTGTGAGATCTCAGGCAGACAACTGGCGCCTCTCAGATCCTTGTCTGTGACTCATGTACTCTATGTATGTATTAAACTTAACCAAACACTTTTACAGTGTTACACTCACCCCATATCCCCCCATGTCTCCCCTTCCCTTGAACCCCCCCCCCCCCCACCCCAGGATCCACTGTGACCCTGCTAACCACCTCACGGATCTTCACACCTATTGAACAACTTCCTCCACCAGCAGAAAGCTCACCAAGAAGGGGTCAAGAGAATGAACAAAAGAAAGTGAGCTTCAAGGCAATGTACACTAACATAGATGAATTACAAATAAAACAAGTGAACTTGGAGAATGGGCACTATAAGAAAAACCCAGACATAATAGCACTCACAGAAACAAAGCTAACGAAAACATAACAAATGCTGTGTTTCCACAAGACTACTATGTAGTAAGGAAAGAAAGAGAAGGAAGAGGATCAGGTGGTGTAGCTTTGCTGATAAGAAAAGGTTGGAGTTCTGAAGAGATGGTTGTGAGGGCTGTGAAGATTTCAGTGACTACATAACAGGTACCATAGCAATTGGAGATAAAAAAAATTATAGAAGAAGTCACATAAAAAAAAAAAAATGAAAGAAGTGAGGGAATATGATACAACAACATGGCCACAATCAATATAATAGAGAGAGCAGCTTCTATAGCTGCTCTATAACACATCAAGCGACAAGAATGAATGAGAGTAGAGGATGAACCAGTTATGCTTGATCTGAAATGAGTCGGATATAATGGAAGTTATGAACCCCCCCTTGGGAATGCGGAGTCACAATGTATTGATCTTTGAGTACCTGGTAAAGCGAGGAATTATCTCCCCAAAAAAGGACTGGGAAACAAAGGGATGGCGTACCAATAAGAAAATTATGAGTAGATGAGAAATTCCTAGGGGATATACCATGGGACACAAAACTCAGAACTAAGTCCGTCCAAGACATGATGGACTTTGTCACCAAAAAGTGTCAGGAGGCAGTAAACAGATTTATCCCGGCCCTACAGGAAAAAACCGAGAGCAAAAGAAGAATCCGTGGTTTAATAGGGTATGTATGAAAGCATAGAAACTGAACAAAAGGATGTGGAGGAACTTCCGAAATAACAGAACACCAGACAGTAGAGAGAGATACCAGATAACCAGGAACGAGTATGTTAGTTTGAGAAGAGAAGCTGAGAAAAAGTATGAAAATGATATATCTAATAAAGACAAGACCGAACCAAAGCTACTACACAGTCACATCAGGTGGAAAACAACAGTGAAGGAACATGTAATGATATGTAGAACGGGTGAGGACAGGTACACAGAGCATGACAAAGAGGTGTGTAAGGAACTCGACAAGAGGTTCTAGGAGGTCTTCACAATAGAACAAGGTGAGGTCACTGCACTAGGAGAGGTGGCAAGAAACCAGGCGGCCATGGATGGGTTCAAAATTACTAGAGATGAGGTCAGTAGGCACCTGTTGGATCTGCACGTGAGAAAGGCTGTTGGTCCGGATGGAATCTCACCATGGGTATTGAAAGATTGTGCAGGAGTGCTTTGCTTGCCACTCTCCATAGTGTATAGTAGGTCACTTGAAACGGGAGACCTACCAGAAATATGGAAGACGGGTAATATAGTCCCAATATACAAAAGGGGTGACAGACAAGAGGCACTGAACTACAGGCCAGTGTCCTTACCTTGTAAACCATGTAAGGTGATGGAGAAGATCGTGAGAAAAAACCTAGTAACACATCTGGAGAGAAGTGACAACCCATCAACATGAGTTCAGGGAGGGTAAATCTTGCCTTACAGGCTTAATTGAATTCTACTATTAGGTGGCAAAAATAAAGCAAGAAAGAGAAGAATGGGGAGACTGCATTTTTTGGATTGTCGGAAAGCCTTTGACACAGTACCCCATAAAAGGCTGATGCATAAGCTGGAAAAACAGACAGGAATAACTGCTAGGGCGCTCCAGTGGATAAGGGAGTATCTAAGCAATAGGAAGCAGAGAGTTACAGTGAGGGGTGAGACCTCAGATTGGCGTGAAGTTACCTGTGGAGTCCCACAGGGCTCTGTACTCGGACCTATCCTGTTTCTGATAACGTAAACGATCTCCCAGAGGGTATAGATTCATTCCTATCAATGTTTGTTGACGACGCCAAAATTATGAGAAGAATTAAGACAGAGGAGAACAGCTTGAGGCTTCAAGAAGAACTGGACAAGCTGCTGGAATGGTCGAGCAAATGGTTGTTGGAGTTTAACTCCAGCCAATGCAATGTAATAAAGATAGGTGAAGGGAGCAGGAGACCAGATACACGGTACCATTTGGGAGATGAAATCCTTCAAGAGTATGAGAGAGAGAAAGACCTGGGGGTTAATATCATGCCAGACCTGTCCCCTGAAGTTCATATCAAGAGGATAACATCAGCGGCATATGCCAGGTTGGCTAACATAAGAACGGCCTTCTGAAACTTGTGTAAAGAATCCTTCAGAACTTTGTATACCACATATGTCAGACCAATCCTGGAGTATACGGCTCCAGCATGGAGTCCATATCTAGTCAAGCATAAGAATAAACTGGAAAAGGTTCACAGGTTTGCCACCAGACTAGTATCCGAACTGAGGGGTATGAGCTACGAGGAGAGACTACGGGAATTAAACCTCACGTCACTGGGAGACAAAAGAGTTAGCAGGAACATGATCACCACATACAAGATTCTCAGAGGAATTGAAAACGTAGATAAAGACAGGTCATTTACCACAAGGAACAAACGCACTAGGGGACACAGATGGAGATTGAGTACCAAAATGAGCCATAGAGACGTTCGAAAGAATTTTTTCAGTGCCAGAGTAGTAGACAAATGGAATGCATTAGGAAGTGATGTGGTGGAGGCTGACTCCATACACAGTTTCAAGTGTAGATATGATAGAGCCCAGTAGGCTCAGGAACCTGTACATTAGTTGATTGACATTTGAGAGGCGGGACTAAAGAGCCAGAGTTCAACCCATGCAAGCACAATTAAGTAAGTACAACACTTTCGCGCTTTAGATTAGAGATAACTCGTCGCCGTTTTTTCTTATGATTCCGCATAACAGCCTACTTTTCTCGTCCATCGAAAAAATATTTCTATAAATTCCATTTTTTAACCGAAATGGATGGGGATACTCTCAGATTATATACGTTTTATTTGCGAATTTTTTGGTACCAGAATGAATATTATATCACATAAACTTCTATGAGTAAAAAAAAAAAATACACAAAGTATGTTTGGGGGTGTGGCGGGTGTGGCTCTGGGTGTGGCGGGCGTGTGGCAGTGGGTTCCCTTTAGCCGTTGATATATCCAACACGTGGGAAATATTTGTATGTGTTATGTATATGTCTGTGTAGGGAATTTTACTGCGATCACTGTCATACAAATTATAAAATGTTTCAACAAGTATAAACATGACAAACATCAAACGAACGAAAACAATGCGTTCGTTTCTGCCGCGAACGCATACTGAGCGACGTGGTTCTATTTTTGGCGCTTCTCTTACACATGCTTTGTACAAATGTTATACAGTTCATCTTATAGAAAATTTTATTGCGAACACATTGGTATAAAAAAGAAATACGTACATAGAAAAGTAGGGTCAGGAAACGTATAAACTTTCCAAGCATGATTTCCCCCCTGTGTTTTCGCCAGTGCGCTAGCGGCTAACTACTCTCCACTTCACACACTCTTGCGGGTGGGCAATTACCTATATTAAACATTCATATGCATATGTCCGTGTAGAGAATTCTATTGCGATTCCAATGATACCAACATTAGCGATGTAGGACAACTGTAGGCTTCGCAACCATTAAGAGAGTGGAAACATTTTGTTGCTGTTTGGCGCTCTCGGCGAGTGATCTGCATAGTTTTTTATTTGGTGTTGATACTCCTTATGCTTCGGCGGCATTTTATAGGTATGCTCTTATAGACAATTTCATTGCGAACACAGTGATACCAAATTTAAATACGTGCGCCTTCAATTATTGTCAGGACAGTCAAAAGAGTGTACACTTTTCGGTCTTACCGAGTAGGCGCGCGAAGTGCCAAAAGCATCTGGGGTATTGTTTTTTTTTGAGCGCCGAGAGGGCGAAAGTGAGTACTTAAGTGAGAAAGTGAGTGAAAGTGAGCGAAAGTAAGTACAATTAGGTAAGTACTCAGTCAGATATAAAAAACCCACACTAAGCTACACATACACACCCACACTCAACCACACACAAACATTCACACTCAGCCACACATACACACTCCACACTCAACCACACACAAACATTCACACTCAGCCACACACAAACACCCACGCCCAGCCACACACAAACACCCACACTCAACTACACACACACTCAACCCACACACAAACTCCCACACTCAACTCCCACACTCAAATGATAAAGCTACCCATTTCATTATGCATGAGGTCAATTTTTTTTACTGGAGTTAAAATTAACGTAGATATATGACCGAACCTAACCAACCCTACCTAACCTAACCTATCTTTATAGGTTAGGTTAGGTAGCCAAAAAAGTTAGGTTAGGTTAAGTTAGGCAGTCGAAAAACAATTAATTCATGAAAACTTGGCTAATTAGGCAAATCGGGCCTTACATAGTAGGCAGAGAAGTGCGTTCTGGCTACTTGGTACGAGCTGTATATATATATATATATGTCGTACCTAATAGCCAGAACGCACTTCTCAGCCTACTACGCATGACCCGATTTGCCTAATAAGCCAAGTTTTCCTGAATTAATATATTTTCTCTAATTTTTTTATTATGAAATGATAAAGCTACCCATTTCATTATGTTTGAGGTCAATTTTTTTTTATTTGAGTTAAAATTAACGTAGATATATGACCGAACCTAACCAACCCTACCTAACCTAACCTAACCTATCTCTTTAGGTTAGGTTAGGTTAGGTAGCCAAAAAAGTTAGGTTAGGTTAGGTTAGGTAGATTAGGTAGTTGAAAAACAATTAATTCA
The DNA here is from genome assembly GCF_040958095.1 of Procambarus clarkii. Taxonomy (NCBI): domain Eukaryota; kingdom Metazoa; phylum Arthropoda; class Malacostraca; order Decapoda; family Cambaridae; genus Procambarus; species Procambarus clarkii. The sequence continues at coordinate 1,979,201 of NC_091205.1, read as the reverse complement.
TGAAAACTTGGCTTATTAGGCAAACCGGGCCTTGCATAGTAGGCTGAGCAGTGCGTTCTGGCTACTAGGTACGACATATTTATATATATATATATATTATTAAATATGACCGAAAAAGTAAGATTAATAATTCTAACACGAATTTTCTCAATCTTTCGTACATTACGCTTCACTGTTGGAGGTAAATCAAAAATCACTTCTCCAAAATTCATTTTTATTTCTAGTCTGACGCGACACGGGCGCGTTTCGTAAAACTTATTACATTTTCAAAGACTTCACAAATACACAACTGATTAGAACGTATCTCTGATTTTATATCTACATTTGAGTGAGGTGGGAAGGGTGATGTGGCATTAACACAAGACAGAACAGGAGGGGATATTAATAGGGTATTAAAAGTATCAACACAAGACAGAACAGAAACAATGGGTATTGAATAGAAGTGTTTGTAGAAAGCCTATTGGTCCATATTTCTTGATGCTTCTATATTGGAGCGGAGTCTTGAGGTGGGTAGAATATAGTTGTGCAATAATTGGCTGTTGATTGCTGGTGTTGACTTCTTGATGTGTAGTGCCTCGCAAACGTCAAGCCGCCTGCTATCGCTGTATCTATCGATGATTTCTGTGTTGTTTACTAGGATTTCTCTGGCGATGGTTTGGTTATGGGAAGAGATTATATGTTCCTTAATGGAGCCCTGTTGCTTATGCATCGCTAAACGCCTAGAAAGAGATGTTGTTGTCTTGCCTATATACTGGGTTTTTTGGAGCATACAGTCCCCAAGTGGGCATTTGAAGGCATAGACGACATTAGTCTCTTTTAAAGCGTTCTGTTTTGTGTCTGGAGAGTTTCTCATGAGTAGGCTGGCCGTTTTTCTGGTTTTATAGTAAATCGTCAGTTGTATCCTCTGATTTTTGTCTGTAGGGATAACGTTTCTATTAACAATATCTTTCAGGACCCTTTCCTCCGTTTTATGTGCTGTGGAAAAGAAGTTCCTGTAAAATAGTCTAATAGGGGGTATAGGTGTTGTGTTAGTTGTCTCTTCAGAGGTTGCATGGCTTTTCACTTTCCTTCTTATGATGTCTTCGATGAAACCATTGGAGAAGCCGTTATTGACTAGGACCTGCCTTACCCTACAGAGTTCTTCGTCGACTTGCTTCCATTCTGAGCTGTGGCTGAGAGCACGGTCGACGTATGCGTTAACAACACTCCTCTTGTACCTGTCAGGGCAGTCGCTGTTGGCATTTAGGCACATTCCTATGTTTGTTTCCTTAGTGTAGACTGCAGTGTGGAAACCTCCGCCCTTTTCCATGACTGTTACATCTAGAAAAGGCAGCTTCCCATCCTTTTCCGTCTCGTAAGTGAAACGCAGCACGGAACTCTGCTCAAATGCCTCCTTCAGCTTCTGCAGATGTCTGACATCAGGTACCTGTGTAAAAATGTCGTCAACATACCTGCAGTATATGGCCGGTTTCAAGTTCATGTCGACTAAGACTTTTTGCTCGATGGTACCCATGTAGAAGTTTGCAAACAGGACACCTAGGGGAGAACCCATGGCGACCCCATCTACTTGCTTATACATGTGCCCATCCGGGCTCAAGAAGGGTGCCTCTTTAGTACAAGCTTGGAGTAGTTTCCTCAGAATACTTTCTGGCATGTCAAGAGGAGTACAGGCTGGATCACGATACACTCTGTCGGCTATCATTCCGATTGTCTCGTCCACAGGTACGTTGGTAAACAGCGATTCTACGTCCAACGAGGCTCTTATCCCTGTGGCCCGTGTGCCCCGCAGTAAGTCCACAAATTCCTTTGGAGACTTCAGGCTGAAGGCGCAAGGAACATAAGGAGTCAGCAGGCCGTTGAGTCGCTTTGCCAGTCTGTACGTGGGTGTGGGTATCTGGCTAATGATTGGCCAATAAAGCGGCAGCTAAAAGCCTTCGTGAGAACAAGGAGATAGTTGTCAGGAGAGGTGACAAGTCGCCAATATATGTCATTCTTAAAAAAGACGAATATCTGGCGAAAATGAACATCATACTCTCTGACCAAACTAAGTTCCAAAGGGTAACGAAGGACACTACAGCCGAATTAAAAGCAAAGGTCAACAAACTGATCGAAACTGTAAACGCCAAGAAATCCGGACTCCACCTGCCAAAGATCATTGGGGAATATAAACCTGGATATGCGTATGGAAATGTCAAGACGCACAAGCCTGGAAACCCACTTCGGCCAATCATTAGCCAGATACCCACACCCACGTACAGACTGGCAAAGCGACTCAACGGCCTGCTGACTCCTTATGTTCCTTGCGCCTTCAGCCTGAAGTCTCCAAAGGAATTTGTGGACTTACTGCGGGGCACACGGGCCACAGGGATAAGAGCCTCGTTGGACGTAGAATCGCTGTTTACCAACGTACCTGTGGACGAGACAATCGGAATGATAGCCGACAGAGTGTATCGTGATCCAGCCTGTACTCCTCTTGACATGCCAGAAAGTATTCTGAGGAAACTACTCCAAGCTTGTACTAAAGAGGCACCCTTCTTGAGCCCGGATGGGCACATGTATAAGCAAGTAGATGGGGTCGCCATGGGTTCTCCCCTAGGTGTCCTGTTTGCAAACTTCTACATGGGTACCATCGAGCAAAAAGTCTTAGTCGACATGAACTTGAAACCGGCCATATACTGCAGGTATGTTGACGACATTTTTACACAGGTACCTGATGTCAGACATCTGCAGAAGCTGAAGGAGGCATTTGAGCAGAGTTCCGTGCTGCGTTTCACTTACGAGACGGAAAAGGATGGGAAGCTGCCTTTTCTAGATGTAACAGTCATGGAAAAGGGCGGAGGTTTCCACACTGCAGTCTACACTAAGGAAACAAACATAGGAATGTGCCTAAATGCCAACAGCGACTGCCCTGACAGGTACAAGAGGAGTGTTGTTAACGCATACGTCGACCGTGCTCTCAGCCACAGCTCAGAATGGAAGCAAGTCGACGAAGAACTCTGTAGGGTAAGGCAGGTCCTAGTCAATAACGGCTTCTCCAATGGTTTCATCGAAGACATCATAAGAAGGAAAGTGAAAAGCCATGCAACCTCTGAAGAGACAACTAACACAACACCTATACCCCCTATTAGACTATTTTACAGGAACTTCTTTTCCACAGCTCATAAAACAGAGGAAAGGGTCCTGAAAGATATTGTTAATAGAAACGTTATCCCTACAGACAAAAATCAGAGGATACAACTGACGATTTACTATAAAACCAGAAAAACGGCCAGCCTACTCATGAGAAACTCTCCAGACACAAAACAGAACGCTTTAAAAGAGACTAATGTCGTCTATGCCTTCAAATGCCCACTTGGGGACTGTAAGCTCCAAAAAAAACAGTATATAGGCAAGACAACAACATCTCTTTCTAGGCGTTTAACGATGCATAAGCAACAGGGCTCCATTAAGGAACATATAATCTCTTCCCATAACCAAACCATCGCCAGAGAAATCCTAGTAAACAACACAGAAATCATCGATAGATACAGCGATAGCAGGCGGCTTGACGTTTGCGAGGCACTACACATCAAGAAGTCAACACCAGCAATCAACAGCCAATTATTGCACAACTATATTCTACCCACCTCAAGACTCCGCTCCAATATAGAAGCATCAAGAAATATGGACCAATAGGCTTTCTACAAACACTTCTATTCAATACCCATTGTTTCTGTTCTGTCTTGAGTTGATACTTTTAATACCCTATTAATATCCCCTCCTGTTCTGTCTTGTGTTAATGCCACATCACCCTTCCCACCTCACTCAAATGTAGATATAAAATCAGAGATACGTTCTAATCAGTTGTGTATTTGTGAAGTCTTTGAAAATGTAATAAGTTTTACGAAACGCGCCCGTGTCGCGTCAGACTAGAAATAAAAATGAATTTTGGAGAAGTGATTTTTGATTTACCTCCAACAGTGAAGCGTAATGTACGAAAGATTGAGAAAATTCGTGTTAGAATTATTAATCTTACTTTTTCGGTCATATTTAATAATATATGTCTACAGGAAAGACTGCTACCAAAATATACTAATATATATATATATATATATATATATATATATATATTCCTTGGGCCATCTTGGCATCACACAATTACCACCACCAATATCAGCCACCTGGCACAAGCTTGGCCAATAACAGGGCGGCCCTACAGGTAGCTCTTAGATGGTGAAATTTAACTAGTGTTAAGATCTGGCTGGCATCATCTAATCGTCCCAGCATCTGTCTGTACTTAAGGGAGTTTCTACACTGACTAATTAGTTAATACAGTTAGGATGCGTCACAGAGGAAGTTAGCAGCACATATAATTGTGAATTTAATTTAGTTATTGTGTACTTGGAATGATTAGCTTATCAATTATCAGTTGAGCTCTGTGGACGATGGTGCAGGTCGGCACAACACTTCTGGGTGGCTATGCCTGGTGTATTGAGCTGGGAGCAGGTGTCAGGCAGCCGGACAACACGCACCAAAACTTTGAGTTTCCAGGTGTCTCTCAAAGCTTGTGAAGTTGGCACAAACTTTGTCGTTTGTTGCGTTGTCGCCGGCGGCGCCCCAGACTTCCCTTGCAAGCATTTGGCAAGCTCTAAGCTAAACATTTGATCTCTCTCTCTCTCTCTCTCTTTCTCTCTCTCTCTCTCTCTCTCTCTCTCTCTCTCTCTCTCTCTCTCTCTCTCTCTCTCTCTCTCTCTCTCTCTCTTTCTCTCTCTCTCTTTCATAGTGGCGTCTCTAAGGATTCATTGATTCTCATTCTTGCACTAACAATGAACACAAATATATATATGTGTAAATAAATGCAAATTTTTTTTTTAACTTTTTCAATGAATCGTGATTTACTAATGTTATACATCACTCGAATGCTGTTCAATTAATTGACTGAAATAAACTGTGCCGCAACTTACGAGATGTCGTAAGTGTCGCACATCGAAAAAAAACAAAGTTTACAAAACTTGGGTTTATTTGTCAAAATATCGTCTACACGTACAACTTACAAATGTCTGATTAATTTCAAATATGGTTTAAAGTTTTGCTGGCAGGCTAGACACAGATACGGTATCACAAGGCAAATATTATTGTATGTAAAGTATCGTTAATATAATTTAATAAAAGATAATATTAGTGTTCAGTGAGAAACCACAAGGTCTCCTCTGAATACTTTTTATTTTCTTCTCCGAGGCTATGGGTCCCCACATTGGCACCAGAGGTGGTACCCTCAGGTGTCGGCCTATATATCCTCCCCCTTCTCCCTTCTCCTTTAGTCAGTCTGGTGTTGGCAAAGGCTTTAACAAGCCGAAACGTTCACCTCATTTCATATTTCTCTGTGGATTTTCCGCATAAAATGATCAGTGTTTTGTGATCGTCAATTGCATCAATGGATACCACGTGCCAGTTGCTCGCCTTCTCCTCTCTCTACCCTTCCCTTAAACCTTTTGTTACTAAACTTCGTTCTGCTTTAGTGAAATCTCATTCCTTAAAAATTCGTCTTCGTTTTCTTCGAAAATGCCTCAGTGAACAAGTGCTTCCCCGTTCATTATTACCCAACAGCGTTCTTAAATTGTCAGATCAGCCGTGTGATGAGATACCCCGCATAGTGCTTAGGAAAAACATCGATTTTCTTAAATTTGAAGTTCGTGAATGTTTTAAAGTTGTGAATAACTGTAAGTATGCTTTTCTCCAAGCCATTCCGCCTGAGTGGAACCGTTGTATGATGGATTACTGTTATACTACTTTGAGGTCTACCTGCAGAAAGGTGAGTACTAAACTTGATTTCAAATTAAAGAAACTTATTCAACAAAGTGACTGGAATAAACACTCTAACCGGGATTTTGTTATAAACCTCTCGGATAGACAGCTTGATAATGACACGATTACTGCATTAGGATATGGCCTGAGCGCTGCCACATCTAACGGAACAGTCAATTATGTAGATATTGCCAAAGGTTTCAGCAATCTTGAAAAGTATAGCAATGTCTCAGTTGAAGATATTAATGTGTGGAAAGGTATGATGTATGGCGTTTTACTTAACAATTCTGTTCCTAATTGTCCAAGTCGATTTTTTCATGCGTTCAAAAATCTCAAAAAAGATAGTTCATTACATATTACCAAGGCTGATAAGTCAAATGCAGTAGTTATTATGAATAAAGATGACTATGTCCGAAAAATGAAGTTACTCCTGGAAGACAGGGATACTTATCTATTGATTAATAGAGATCCTACTGAAAAAGTGATTGCACATTTTAACAAAACTCTTAAAACTGTGTGTAAAGGCGATAAAGAGTTGATATCTAGGCTAACAAGTCGATCCCCCTCTCTTCCTTACATGTATGGTCTTATAAAAACTCATAAGCCATATAATCCGGCAAGGCCGATTATTAGTTCACTATGTTCTATATATATAGGGTCGTATGTTCATTTTTATTCGAATCATCATAGTAAAGTTAAACAGGCAGTATTTTCAGGAATGTTTCTACGAGCTTTGAGGGTTTGCAGCCCTGAGTTTTTTTATGAAGAGATTGCTAAAATATATGAAATTGGGAAGAGTTTACAATATCCTAAGAGGTTTTTGGATTTCTCGTTTGAACAAGCCAAGCTTACGTTTTATAATCACGTCCCTAAGGCGAAACTAGAAATTATTAACTCATTGGTGGTACCTTATGCGTGTGGACTTGAAAAATTGTCTCTGATTTTTAAGAAACTTAATATAAATTTGGTGTTCACTAATAGTACGATCAAATCCAATTTAATAAAAAACTCCCCTGATACAGCAGGTTGTGTGTATTCGATTCCCTGCAATGATTGTGATTCTGTATACCTTGGACAAACAGGAAAGTCCTTACAATTGCGGTTGTCACAACATGCTTATAGTATTAGAACTGCCCAAACGTCTAATGCATTGTATCTACATACGAGTTTATGCGATCACAATATTAACTGGAATGGGGCAAAAAGCATTAACAATTGTGGGGATTTCGTAGAACGGAATTTGATTGAGTCTGCTTTAATCAGTCAGTGTCCAAATCTTCTTAATGTTAGTACTGGAATGTACTAACTTGATCCATTTTTAAATTATAATATTGCACAACAGTTTAAGAAAAAACTCATATTTGGATACTGGATATTTTGTTTTGTAATTTCTTTAATTGGATTTTTCTCTCAAAGTAAAGTATTTTTAAATGTCTTTCCTTCTGCTTTATCCAATAGTTTACCTTACTGTGAAGACAACTTGCAGTTTAACTTTTTTTTCCTTTTTACTATTTTTTATTTATTTTATGTGACTGGGATTCCATCTGCCTAGAGACTGCAATACCAACTACTTTTCTCGTCACGTAATTAGTGGCCTGTCCTAGGAGCCTAGCTCAGGTAACGCTTCTAGACCCTCCACTTAAAGCTGTGGTAACTGTACTTGGCTTTATTATAAGTTTAACTTTTCAGAACTCTTTGAATACTTTTAATGGTGCTTTATACTGTTTGCTTTCCAGATGTAGATATGAGTGTTGGATGACTTTGGATTACGTGGTGTCTTGTGGCCAGTCATAATCGTAATTGGCCGTTAATAATCTTTGCTATATTCTGTGTTTCCACCTTATTCTCCTCCCTACAGGGGAGTTCTCATTCAGACAGATCACCCCCTTTGGTACCCAGATACTTTGGTCTGTCTTCGGGTCAAGTACACCCACATCTTTGCATCCCGAACGAAGGAGGATATAGAGGGTCAGTGTTCCTCTCGCATGGACCATGCTGTAAAGTTGGGACCCCTACAAGCGGTTCACGTCATTAATTGACACTTCGCACTCCTACGCATCGGTCAAGAGATATGGTACTTGCATAGGTAGGGAGTTAACTTTCTTTTCCAGAGCACAAAGATTGATAATTCTGTAAGTACTATCTAGTTTTAGTAGGAAACCTCTTGCCTTTGTTCTCGTCATTTAGAGACATGGTTAGAAATCCCAACATTTTTTGGACTGCCTTCGAGACAATTGTCTCACCATTAAAGTAGGATCCTTCTTGCCCTTAACCTCGTCATATAGAGTACCGGGTACAAGATTCCCTACTTTCTTGAAACACTTAGTTTCATTTTTGATCTTGATTGTAACCTTGATTTAAGTTTAAACAGGATAGTTTACCGTTGCCAAGTTATCCTGTCACTCTGACATTTCATATTTTGGTACAGCCACCTGGGTATTCTCTTGCATATATTTGCTATCATTCACTATGTTTCGTCTTTCCACATTCAGACAGAATCCAAACGATGGTGTGGGCACACTAGTTCGTGCCTAAGTCGGAGATGCTGACTCTAGTAAATGAGTACAACCTTACGGCCCCACATGGAGCAACTAAAACTGATCTACACAATCTTATTTTGGATTATCTATTAGACAATTATGCTATTACCTCTGAATCTTGTGAAATGTACTTAATTGCAGATAAGAGCGCCTTGGCAGCCATGAAATTGAAGGTAGAACTCGCTAATGCCAAACGTGAACATCTGAACGAATAAGTTGCCCGTCAGGGAAGCTCTTCAAATACAGAAGGAAGAACTTCAACTGAAGGAACGTGAAGCTGCCCGACAACGTGAGCAGGTTGAATTCTAACGAGAGCGTGAGCAGGAAATGCTAGAGTTAAGAGAACGCGAGCTGGAGATACAAGGTGAACATGAAAAGAAACAAGCCGCCCTGAATCTAGACAACCGTAGGAAAGAACTCACTTAGAAACTGCACACTACACACGGCGCCAGCAAGCAGTCGCTAGCCTTCCGGTACGTTTTAACCTTTCACATGCAATTAAGTTAATGCCATCTTTTGTTGAGGCAGAAGTAGATGTCTTTTTTACTTCATTTGAGGCTCTGGCTACCCAACTTAGCTGGCCTCAGGATCAGTGGTCTGTGCTTCTCACGTCTCATTTAACATGTAGAGCTGCAGTGACTCTCAGTACTATGTAACGAGGGGTTGGGGGAAATAGCTCTCTCTTGTCCATTATTCCAACCCCCCCAGTTAACTAACGAGGCCGGGGGAAACAGCTCTCTCTAGTCCGTTATCCCGTCCCCAGTTAGCTAACTATTCTAGAGCACCTCCAGAGTTCCTAAGGCAACCTTTCTCGTTCAACACCTTGTAACCTAGGTATTTGACTACCTAGGTGCTAAGACTACAAGGCGCCGTAACTTGATCAGCTACCCGAAACCCTAGAGAGAACTCTAGAATACATTTCACTGCCACAAACGTATTAGAGAAAACGAAAGGAAAGAAATGAATAGTGAAGTAATTAGTGAGGGTTTGGGGTGAGAGTTAGAGAGGTGGAAGGAGCGAGGAGGGTCATTAGTTGAAAGTGAGAGTTTAGAGAGGGGTGGAGGGAGAGGTGTAGATATAGTAAAAGACGAAATGCTGCCACCATCCATTCATGATCATTACATACACGACAAGGAATGGAACTTGTCTGTATTACAATATTCTCAAAAGATGTTATTACCATGTATCGACTCCAGACATGTACTGATTAATATCATGAAACCAGTAATCACAGAGGCTTTCTCACCTCAACTCAAACTCTAGGGAACCAAGTTAAAGACCATTTAAATAATAAATTCAACAATTATATTTTTCATGATAAGTATCATAACTTAAGCAATCCAATTAAAATGTTAAAGATTAATATTCAAATTGAGCCATCATCCAAGAATTTGAGAACCCTACAACTGTCTGCCCCTGATCATCACACAACATATGTAAACACGATCAAGTCACCTTAATGTTCAACTCACCAAGTGTCTGCCTATAGCTGGATAGAGGGGGGGGGGGGGGCTCTGTAGCTGCCCGGCAGCATCACCCCCGTCTGACCGACAGCCTGCCTCGGCTGTTGTCCTCCTGCTCTGCTGCCTGGTCTTCTGTCTTATCCTCTCGAATCGATAGCTCTCCGAGTATATATTGGGTAACCTAGTAGCTAACTCCGCCCACAAGTAGATAGCCTCAGGCACTCTCCCAAGCCACTCCTTAAACGTCGGCATGTTTGAAGGCCAATTATCAGATTAGCAGAAGCAAGGTGGAATTCGCATGATCTGACCTCAGGTCACTTGGGGTCATTAACTCTTAGAGGTGTGATACTCAGGCTGACAACTTGGCGCCTTCTCAAATCCCTGTCTGTGATTCCTGAATCTCTATGTATTAAATAAAACTAAACCAAACACTTTTACAGTGTTACAACTATTGCGTCTGAAACCGACTAAAAAGGTACTGAAACAAGCAGTGCTCGATGCCTACATCCTCTCCATCGAGACCTACAGACGTAAGTTCAAGGATTACTTTAAAGTAAGTGCTACCACTTACCTAGAGTTTGCCAGTAACAAAAAAAGATATTTTATGAAGTGGCTGGAAGCCGGACAAGTTTCCACCTTTACAGATCTCGTCAATCTCATCTTGGTGGAAGAATTCCTCAGGCGTGTACCTAATTTAATACGTCTCTACCTAGCCGACAAGGAAGAAAACGATCTTACCAGATGTGCTCAATTGGCTGACTCCTACAGTCTTATTCATAGAGTACCAACTGACACGCAATCTAGTAAAACCTCCTGGTATAGTCCTGAAAAAGTGAGTACCAGTAATATGAACTCGTTGTATTGCAATTATTGCAAAGACTATGGGCATACCATAGAAAAGTGTACCAATCCTCACTGAAAGGTCAGCAGTGAAAATAAGCCCAAATCACCTCCTAAAATTCACAAGAGTCCTGAGCATGTAATGAATATTTTTGTTTCTTCCACTGATCTCTCTCTCTTCAACAGACACTTGTACTCCGGAACAGTCTCTGCCAGCCGTGGAGATACGGAGGAAAGGTTCAAAGTGAAGTTGTTGAGGGACACAGCTGCTCTACAATCCATTCTTCTGAAGTCAGCTGTACCCAACGTCACCTACACTGGAGAAACTGTCCACATCACGGACCTAACTGCCACTACTCCATATCCACTTGCCAGAGTCCGCCTGGACTGTCTGTTTATGTAAGGTGAAGTCCAAGTCGCCATCCGGGAAAAGCCTTTTCCCATGTCAGGAGTTCAACTTCTCCTGGGCAACAACTTAGCAGAAGATCAGCAACCTGCGAATGAAATCAAGGAAGATACCCAGGTATGTGACTCGGCAGTGGAAAATCGTGCTTTGCAGTTGGTTGAAGAGGTCCAATCAAAAGTTTCTGACGACGTCTTCCCTCCTGTTATGGTGACGAGGCTGGCCAAAGCTGCTCGCCCGAAACCAGCTGTTGCAGCTGTTCCTCATGATTCTCCGAGCCTCCCACCGAATCTCAGTGCTGGAGTTCTGTAAGTTGCAGAGAGATGATCCCTCATTAACATCTTAATTCTTACAGGCTGAGACACAACCTAACTATCCCTGGTTTCTTTGTAGAAAATAGTGTTCTGGTCCGGGGATCTCGCTCACACTACGGCTTCTACTAGACCTATAAGGCCCTGAAACAGGACTACTACTGGCCAGGTATGATTCGAGACATTAAACACCTGGTAAAAAATTGTCACATGTCTCAGATGACAGGTAAGCCGAACGCTCGTCTATTAAAGGCGCCCCTAATACGGGTACCAGTGTCTTCTGAACGGTTCAGCAATACCATCAACTGTGACGAGCCTCTGTCCCAGACAAGCTCAGGTAATGTTCCTCTATGTAATACCCCGTGTTCTACCAACAGATATTCTACAGCATTTTCCGTCCAGAACAGTACGGCTGCTAACGTTGTCAAACACCTTTGGAAGCAGTGCCCGCAGTACGGACACCGCCAGGAAGGTCAGAACAAGTGATACCATCTCCTCCAACAACCTGAGTAAGACAAACATCACCAAGGTATTGTCTACTCCTTATCGTATTAGTTGGCCTGACTACAATGGTTATAAATTCTTGATCTATTCAAACACCAGGATAGATCCTTCTCTCTACGAACCAAATTCAAATAAACGTCTTCCTCCAGATAACTTTACCAGCCTCAGCTAAAATATTGTAAAACAAACTTGCCTTCCATTGCATTTGAAAGGTGTAAATCCTTGTCTAGTACTAACTCCAGTCTCGCCCTGCCAGGTATTAGAAAACCTTCAGCCTTCCACCCTGGCGATAGGAACAACATCACACCGCCGCGAGATGGGATCATGAACTATAGCTACAATCAGAGAGGAGCCACTCAACATCCTGCTCGACGTGCAACACAACGTACCACCCAATCTACTGGGTTACAACTTCAACCCCACCTCGGACTTCAACATTCTTCGGTCCCTACATCAGGATCAGTTCCCCAAACTTCGCTGAATCCAGCATCACCATGTGAACATCATGTATCACAATCTCCTTCGGTTCCTACTGCTAGCCCAGTTCTCCAATCAGCGCTTGCTACGCTGGGTCTTGCATCAAAGGAAGAATCTCACCATCTCCTTGGATCACCATTCTCGTCGATCCATTATGCAAGCTAGATTCATACTTCAGAGTCCTGCAGTGCTACCTCAACATCTTCAAGCACCATCCTCTCCAGCTTCTGCAGCAGACCCAGTTACCCAACCAACATCTGCTTCACTGGGCCCTGTACTTGCAGAATTTCAACATCACCATCTACTTCATCAAAGGCTCCAAAAACATCGTCGATGACGCACTTTCAAGAGTCCACGGGGTGGACTCCTCCACTCCTACTATTCAACACTCTGCTGCAGTCGAATGGGCAGTAGGAGCAGGCTTCGGGAGAGAGCTGTCACGGTAAAATCACTAGGAAGAGATTCAGCCTGCTCTATCATCACCTATTCTAACCATATCGCGTCTATATATTCAAGAACTGCAGCCACAAAAACAACAACTACTACTTTTCAGACGTCTAGACAATACCACAAGTCTACCTACCCTACTGCCCGTCACCCCACCTCGCACCTGGATCGCTGGGAGCCAATTAAAACAAGCAGTTTAAGAGGGCCGGTTAATAGCTAAAGAAGTCACCAGCGCCATCTGGACGGCCGTCGCCGTGTATAAATAAGGCTACCTAGCCCACTACAGTTCAGATTACTCCTGGGTGCTCTGCTGAGTAGACCTGTTGAAATACCCTTGTGTGGTAACAGAGGTAATCAGTTTGACTCACAGTATTCCTGCACCATATATTATTTGCACATTAACAGAACGTAAATTTGATTGTTCATCTTGTTTCTTTTGCCCACTTTGAATTAGAGCCAAGTCTGGATATTTTGTTTTGTAATTTGTTTAATTTCATTTTCCAATCAAATTAAAATATTTTTAAATGTCACCCCCCGCCCTGCTTTATCCGACAGTTTACCTCACTGTGAAGATAACTTGCAGTTTAACTTTTTCCCCTTTTTTTATTTTTTTTTTATTTTATGTGACGGGCATTCCATCCGCCTAGAGACACTACAATGCCACCTACTATTCTCGTTACAATATATATATATATATATATATATATATATATATATATATATATATATATATATATATGTCGTACCTAGTAGCCAGAACGTCGTTCTCGGCCTACTATGCAAGGCCCGATTTGCCTAATAAGCCAAGTTTTCCTGAATTAATATATTTTCTCTAAGTTTTTTCTTATGAAATGATAAAGCTACCCATTTCATTATGTATGAGGTCAATTTCTTTTTATTGGAGTTAAAATTAACGTAGATATATGACCGAACCTAACCAACCCTACCTAACCTAACCTAACCTATCTTTATAGGTTAGGTTAGGTTAGGTACCCGAAAAAGTTAGGTTAGGTTAGGTTAGGTAGGTTAGGTAGTCGAAACACAATTAATTCATGAAAACTTGGCTTATTAGGCAAATCGGGCCTTGTATAGTAGGCCGAGAAGTACGTTCTGGCTACTAGGTACGACATATTATATATATATATATATATATATATATATATATATATATATATATATATATATATATATATATATATATATATATATATATATATATATATTGGTGTATACTGGCAGCAGGTTTTCTTTCAAACATGTTTCATTGAATATGACCGCATATTCTGTATTTATTATTTTCTGGTTTAGGGCTTCTATCCCTCTAACTATTTTCTTAGCATCAGGGCTTAATTGGAATAGGAGTTCTCCAAAACTCATTTTCGTACTTTTAGGGTGAAGAAAAGAAGTGATTTACTATAGAGTGTATTACACTTATTTGTATAATTTGCACGACGTACAAATTATACAAATTAGTGTAATACACTCTATAGTAAATCACTTCTTTTCTTCACCTTAAAAGTACGAAAATGAGTTTTGGAGAACTCCTATTCCAATTAAGCCCTGATGCTAAGAAAATAGTTAGAGGGATAGAAGCCCTAAACCAGAAAATAATAAATACAGAATATGCGGTCATATTCAATGAAACATATATATATATATATATATATATAATATATATATATATATATATATATATATATATATATATATATATATATATATATATATATATATATATATATATATATATATATATATATATATATATATATATATATATATACCTACATTTGGGTGAGGTGATATGTTACAACAGTTTTGGATGAGGTGAAAACAAACTTTCAACACAAGACAGAACACGAAACAATGGGTATAATATTGGTTAAGTTAAAGGGAAGAATGGAAGTAACTTGCAAAGGGCCTATTGGCCCATATTTCTTGATGCTTCTATATTGGTGCGGAGTCTTGAAGTGGGTAGAATATAGTTGTGCATTAATTGGCTGTTGATTGCTGGTGTTGACTTCTTGATATGTAGTGCCTCGCAGATATCAAGCCGCCTGCTATCGCTGTATCTATCGATGATTTCTGTGCTTTTTGTTAAGAGTTCTCTGGTGATGGTCTGGTTGTGGGAAGAGATTATATGTTCCTTAATGGAGCCCTGTTGTTTATGCATCGTTAATTGCCTGGAAAGAGATGTTGTTGTCTTGCCTATATACTGAGTTCTTTGAGGCTTACTGTCCCCAAGTGGGCATTTGAAGGCATAGACGAAATTGGTCTCTCTTAAAGCGTTCTGCTTTGTGTCTGGAGAGTTTCTCATGAGTAGGTTGGCCGTTTTTTTGGTTTTATAGTTAATCGTCAATTGTATCTTCTGATTTTTGTCTGTAGGGATAACTTTCCTATTAACAATATCTTTCAGGACCCTTTCCTCCGTTTTATGAGCTGTCGAAAAGAAGTTCCTGTAAAATAGTCTAATAGGAGGTACAGGTGTTGTGTTAGATGTCTCTTCAGAGGGTGCGTGGCGTTTCACCTTCCTTCTTATGATGTCTTCAACGAAACCATTGGAGAAGCCATTGTTGACTAGGACCAGACTTACCCTACAGAGTTCTTCATCGACTTGCTTCCATCCTGAGCTGTGGCTGAGAGCACTGTCAACATAAGCGTTAACGACACTCCTCTTGTACCTGTCTGGGCAGTCACTGTTGGCACTGAGGCACATTCCTATGTTTCCTTAGTGTATACTGCAGTGTGGAAACCTCCGCTCCTTTCCATGACTGTTACATCTAGAAAGGGCAGCTTCCCATCCCTCTCCATCTTGTAAGTGAAACGCAACACAGAATTCCGCTCAAATGCCTCCTTCAGCTCCTGCAGATGTCTAACATCAGGTACCTGTGTAAAAATGTCAACATACCTGCAGTAAATGGCCGGTTTCAAGTTCATGTCGACTAAGACCTTTGTTCGATGGTACCCATGTAGTAGTTAGCAAACAGGACACCTAGGGGAGAACCCATGGCGACCCCATCTACTTGCTTATACAAGTGCCCATCCGGGCTCAAGAAGGGTGCCTCTTTAGTACAAGCTTGGAACAGTGTCCTTTGAATGTTTTCTGGTATGTAAAGAGGAGTACAGATCGGATCACGATACACTCTGTCCGCTATCATTCCAATTGTTTCATCCATAGGTACGTTGGTAAACAGTGATTCAACGTTCAATAAGGCTCTTATCCCTGTGGCCCTTGTTCCCCGCAGTAAGTCAACAAATTCCTCTGGAGACTTCAGGCTGAAGGCGCAAAGGACATAAGGAGTCGGCAAGCCGTTGAGTCGCTTCGCCAGTCTGTACATGGGTGTGGGTATCGTGCTGATGATTGGCCGAAGTGGGTTTCCAGGCTTGTGTGTCCTGACATTTCCATACGCGTATCCAGGTTTGTATTCCCCAATAATCTTTGCCAGGTGGAGTCCGGATTTCTTGGCGTTCACAGTTTTGATCAATTGGTTGACCGCTGCTTTCAATTCGGCTGTAGTGTCCTTCGTTACACTTTGGAATTTAGTTTGGTCAGAGAGTATGAGGTTCATTTTCTCCAGATATTCGTCTTTTTTAAGAATGACATATATTGGCGAATTGTCATCTCTCCTGACGACTATCTCCTTGTTCTCACGAAGGCTCTTAGCTGCCGCTTTGAGCTCGGGGGACAGTATGGTGCTTCTGTAGATGCCTCGATTCTTTCCTCCTCCTGCAATAAGTTCTGCTGGTAAGGTGTCTTTGGTGGTGACCTTTTGTGTCTCGAGGTCGAATATTTCGTCCAACAGGATCTCCAACTCCACTTTCCGGGCCATCTCACTTGGTCTGGACATAACGTGACAGTTTATACCCAGATTTAGGAGAGTGACTTGGTCCTCAGTGAGGTTGATTCCAGCAAGGTTCAGGAAGCCTTCTCTTGGTCGTGGAATTGCCATAGGTCCTCTATATAATGTTGTTAGTTTCTTGATTATCCTTTTTTCGGTGCTGAGGTGATGTCGATCTGTGAGGATGTCGAGGTATTGCTCAATACGAGTACGGAGGTTTTCGTCGATGTTGATGTTTCTCCATTTGTTTGTAGCATGAAGTAGTTGCGTTTTGTTGTCTTTGACTTCATTTTCTGCCTTGTGTATCTGATTTCGAATCAGATAATGGCGATATTTTATCGTGAAGGCTTGATTCCTTTCTGCTGGGTCGTGCGTTTTAATATTAGTATATCTTGGTAGTAGTCTTTCTTGTAAACATATATTATTATATATGACCGAAAAAGTAAGATTAATAATTCTAACACGAATTTTCTCAATATTTCTTATGTTTGTTTTCACTGTCGATGGTAATTGAAAAATCAATTCTCCAAAATTCATTTTTATTTCTAGTCTGTCAATTACCATCGACAGACCAAATTACATGTCAATTACCATTCTCTGACCAAACTAAATTCCAGAGGGTAACGAAGGACACTATAGCCGAATTGAAAGCAAAGGTCAACAAATTGATCGAAACTGTGAACGCAAAGAAATCCGGACTCCACCTGGCAAAGATTATTGGGGAATACAAACCTGGATACGCGTATGGAAATGTCAAGACACACAAGCCTGAAAACCCACTTTGGCCAATCATCAGCCAGGTACACACACACCTACGTACAGACTGTCGAAGCGACTCAACGGCTTGCTGACTCCTTATGTCCCTTGCGCCTTCAGCCTGAAGTCTCCAAAGGAATTTATTGACTTACTGCGGGGAACAAGGGCCACAGGGATAAGGTTTCTTTTAAAGCGTTCTGCTTTGTGTCTGAGTAGGTCGGCCATTTTCTTGGTTTCATAGTAGACCGTCAATTGTATTTTTTTATTTTTGTCTGTAGGGATAACGTTTCTATTAATAATACCTTTCAGGACCCTTTCCTCCATTTTATGAGCTGTGGAAAAGAAGTTCCTGTAAAATAGTCTAATAGGGGGTACAGGTGTTGTGTTAGTTGTCTCTTCAGAGGTTGAATGGCGTTTCACCTTCCTTCTTATGATGTCTTTAACGAAACCATTGGAGAAGCCGTTGTTGACTAGGACCTGCCTTACCCTACAGAGTTCTTCATCGACTTGCTTCCATCCTGAGCTGTGGCTGAGAGCACGGTCGACATAAGCGTTAACGACACTCCTCTTGAACACGTCTGGGCGGTCACTGTTGGCATTGCGACCAATTCCTATGTTTGTTTCCTTAGTGTAGACTGCAGTGTGGAAACCTCCGCTCCTTTCCATGACTGTGACATCTAGAAAGGGCAGCTTCCCATCCTTCTCCATCTCGTAAGTGAAACGGAACACAGAGTTCCGCTTAAATGCCTCCTTCAGCTCCTGCAGGTGTCTGACATCAGGTACCTGTGTAAAAATGTCGTCAACATACCTGCTGTATATGGCCAGTTTCAAGTTCATGTCGACTAAGACCTTTTGTTCGATGGTACCCATGTAGAAGTTCGCAAACAGAACACCTAGGGGAGAACCCATGGCGGCCCCATCTACTTGCTTATACATGTGCCCATCCGGGCTGAAGAAGGGTGCCTCTTTAGTATAAGCTTGGAGTAGTTTCCTTAGAATGTTTTCTGGTATGTCAAGAGGAGTACAGGCCGGATCACGATACACTCTGTCCGCTATCATCCCGATTGTTTCATCCACAGGTACGTTGGTAAACAGTGATTCTACGTCCAACGAGGCTCTTATCCCTGTGGCCAGTGTTCCCCGCAGTAAGTCAACAAATTCCTTTGGAGACTTCAGGCTGAAGGCACAAGAGACATAAGGAGTCAGCAAGCCGTTGAGTCGCTTCGTTAGTCTGTACTTGGGTGTGGGTATCTGGCTGATGATTGGCCGAAGTGGGTTTCCAGGGTTATGTGTCTTGACATTTCCATATGCGTATCCAGGTTTATATTCCCCAATAATCTTTGGCAGGTGGAGTCCGGATTTTTTGGCGTTTACAGTTTCGATCAATTTGTTGACCTTTGCTTTCAATATTCAATTTCAATCCCTTTTGAATTTAGTTTGGTCAGAGAGAATGAGGTTCATTTTCGCCAGATATTCCAGTTTAGTTTTATGCTTGACTAGATATTGACTCCATGCTGGAGCCGCATACTCCAGGTGTGTGTGTGTGTGTGTGTGTGTGTGTGTGTGTGTGTAATTACAGGATGAGAGCTATGCTCGTGGTGTCCCGTCTTCCCAGCTCTCTTTGTCATATAACGCTTTGAAACTACTGACGGTCTTGGCCTCCACCACTTTCTCACCTAACTTGTTCCAACCGTCTACCACACTGTTTCCAAAAGTGAATTTTCTTATATTTCTTCGGCATCTGTGTTTAGCTAGTTTATATCTATGACCTCTTGTTCTTAAAGTTCGAGGTCTCAGGAAATCTTCCCTATCGATTTTATCAATTCCTGTTACTATTTTGTATGTAGTGATCATATCACCTCTTTTTCTTCTGTCTTCTAGTTTTGGCATATTTAATGCCTCTAACCTCGTAGACGGGGCCTCGTAGCCTGGTGGATAGCGCGCAGGACTCGTAATTGTGTGGCGCGGGTTCGATTCCCGCACGAGGCAGAAACAAATGGGCAAATTTTCTTTCACCCTGAATGCCCTTGTTCCCTAGCAGTAAATAGGTACCTGGGAGTTAGTCAGCTGTCACGGGCTGCTTCCTGGGCGTGGAGGCCTGGTCTAGGACCGGGCCGCGGGGAGGTTATCTTGAGGTTATCTTGAGATGATTTCGGGGCTTTAGTGTCCCTACGAGGGACACTAAAGCCCCGAAATCATCTCAAGATCTCAAGATAACCTCTCCTCGTAGCTCTTGCCCTTCAGTTCTGGGAGCCACTTAGTAGCATGTCTTTGCACTTTTTCCAGTTTGTTGATGTGCTTCTTAAGATATGGGCACCACACAACCGCTGCATATTCTAGCTTTGGCCTAACAAAAGTCGTGAACAATTTCTTTAGTATATCCCCATCCATGTATTTAAAAGCAATTCTGAAGTTAGAAAGCGTGGCATAGGTTCCTCACACAATATTCTTTATGTGGTCCTCAGGTGATAGTTTTCTATCTAGAACCACCCCTAGATCTCTATCTTTATCAGAATTTTTTAAAGATTTCTCACATAATATATAGGTTGTGTGGGGTCTATGTTCTCCTATTCCACATTCCATAACATGGCATTTATTAACATTAAATTCCATTTGCCAAGTGGTGCTCCATATACTTATTTTGTCCAGGTCATCTTGAAGGGCATGACAATCATCTAAGTTTCTTATCCTTCCTATTAACTTTGCATCATCAGGAAACATGTTCATTTAATTCTGCACCAACTGGTAGATCATTTATGTAGACAATAAACATCACTGGTGCAAGAACTGAACTCTGTGGTACTCCACTTGTGACATTTCTCCAGTCCGATACATTGCCTCTGATCACTGCCCTCATTTTTCTATCAGTCAGAAAAAATTTCATCCATGTTAGAAACTTACCTGTCACCCCTCCAATATTTTCCAGTTTCCAGAACAACCTCTTATGTGGAACTCTGTCGAAAGCCTTTTTTAGGTCCAGATAGATGCAGTCAACCCAACTATCTCTTTCCTGTAATATCTCTGTTGCTCGATCATAGAAACTGAGTAAATTCGATTCACAGGATCTTCCAGATCGAAAACCATACTGTCTGTCTGATATTATATCATTTCTCTCCAGGTGTTCTACCCATTTAGTTTTAATTATTTTATCCAATATTTTGACTATTAAACTTGTCAATGATACAGGTCTATAATTAAGGGGGTCTTCCCTGCTTCCACTTTTGTAAATTGGAACTATGTTAGCCTTTTTCCACCCATCAGCTACAACTCCTGTAAACATGTATGCCTGAAAAATCAGTTGAAGTGGAATGCTGAGCTCAGGTGCACATTCTCTCAGAACCCATGGTGAAACTCCATCTGGACCACCTGCTTTGTTCTTATTTAGCTCCTTGAGCATTTTTTCCACTTCGTCTCTAGACACCTCTATGTGCTCTATGTTGTTCTCTGGAATTCTTATTATGTCTAGTTCCCTGAAGATTTCATTTTGTACAAACACACTTTGGAACTTTTCGTTTAATGTTTCACTTATTTCCTTTTCATTTTCCGTGAATCTATTTCCCATTGTCTACCTCTGAATATTATCCTTTACCTGCAATTTGTTTTTTATGAATTTATAGAACAGACCTGGTTCTGTTTTGCATTTGTCTGCAATCCCTTTTTCAAAATTTCTTTCTGCCTCTCTCCTCACTGCCGTGTAGTTGTTTCTCGCATCTTTGTATCGCTGGTATGTTTGGGGGTTTGGCCTCTTCCTGTATTGATTCCATTTTTGTGTCTTTTGGTCTCTGGCCCTCTCTCAATTTCTGTTGAACCAATCCTGTTTCCTAGAGGCCTAACTGTTGCGAATGTCATCATCAACCTCTTTCATATTCAGTCACGCCCTCCCCTCCCCCTCCATCCACATAGCAGGACATACCACATACCAACACCACCACCACATTGCTGGGAGTGACAGCAATACCGCGTACCATACTCCTGACACAGCTCACACCGGCACATAGCAGCAGGCAGACCACATAACGGAATGTATGAGAACTGTACTAGGAGAGATGGGGCTTCTCCATGTCGTGCCCTGACGCTTGAGTGGTCTGTATTCGCATTAAGGAGGTAAGGTTATATGACGCAGCCTCCCCCTCAGCCTCCCATGCATTTGACAGTCATCATCAATCAATCAATTGACAATTCCACACACTTCCTCAGTCCACACCCCTACATGTAGCTTCCAGAGCTGTACATACTCAGCAGCATCACACGACCACATAGACATGAGGCTCTCACCACATACCAGTAGACCACATAGAAGCCGTGAACTGTACTAGGAGCGGTGTGTTCAAATGAGGGTGAGAATTTAGCCGAACTGTTTTGTAAACAGGGTGGGTGAGTGGGGCCCCCCTCCCCTCCCCTCCCTTACCTTTTAGAGTGGTACGGACCAGGATCACATACCGCCACATAGACCTGAGAAGTGTCACCACACGGCACATCACTTAGTAAACTCAGTCAAAGACAGTAGGTTAGCGTTTACTGAAAGAAGGAAACATTTTTTGGCGGGGAGCGAGCCTTCGGAGGCGGCTCGCCTCTGTAAAGGTTGACACATGACTGAGGCTAAACGAGGTGACACCGCACACCTTAGCCGACCGCTCCCTTCCCTTACACTTGACACCCGCAAGTTATCAACTTACACGCTTTTCTCGCTATACAGAATAATAAATAAATAAATAGTTAGGAGAAGTAAACCCATTATATATAATTGTTATTCTTTTATTATTATTTAACATCAATCCCAGGAGCATCGCAATTACACACATCTGGCGTAATGGTTTGAGGTGCAGTGAGATGGACGAGGTATTGGGATGACCTTACCCTCACCCCCATGCACCCCCACCAAACCCCAACCCCCTCCCACCCCCCCTTCCAAGCCCAAACCATCGAGCATCACTTCACCCTTCCCAGACCGGGTGTTATATGCAAATCCTTTAGTAGTAGTACTATTTTTGTTCATATGTAGAGTAGTGATCCAGTTCACAAACAGATGCTATCCCATTCCACACATGCTCACCAGAGGACGCAAAACAATGGGTATAATATTTTGTAAGTTAAAGGGAAGAATGGAAGTAACTGCAAATGGCCTATTGGCCCATATTTCTTGATGCTTCTATATGGTGCGGAGTCTTGAAGTGGGTAGAATATAGTTGTGCATTAATTGGCTGTTGATTGCTGGTGTTGACTTCTTAATGTGTTGTGCCTCACAGATATCAAGCCGCCTGCTATCGCTGTATCTATAGATGATTTCCGTGTTTGTTGTTAAGACTTCTCTGGTGATGGTCTGGTTGTGGGAAGAGATTATATGTTCCTTAATGGAGCCCTGTTGCTTATGCATCGTTAATCGCCTGGAAAGAGATGTTGTTGTCTTGCCTAAATACTGAATTCTTTGAGGCTTACAGTCCCCAAGTGGGCATTTGAAGGCATAGACGATATTGGTTTCTTTTAAAGCGTTCTGCTTTGTGTCTGAGTAGGTCGGCCATTTTCTTGGTTTCATAGTAGACCGTCAATTGTATTTTTTTATTTTTGTCTGTAGGGATAACGTTTCTATTAATAATACCTTTCAGGACCCTTTCCTCCATTTTATGAGCTGTGGAAAAGAAGTTCCTGTAAAATAGTCTAATAGGGGGTACAGGTGTTGTGTTAGTTGTCTCTTCAGAGGTTGAATGGCGTTTCACCTTCCTTCTTATGATGTCTTTAACGAAACCATTGGAGAAGCCGTTGTTGACTAGGACCTGCCTTACCCTACAGAGTTCTTCATCGACTTGCTTCCATCCTGAGCTGTGGCTGAGAGCACGGTCGACATAAGCGTTAACGACACTCCTCTTGAACACGTCTGGGCGGTCACTGTTGGCATTGCGACCAATTCCTATGTTTGTTTCCTTAGTGTAGACTGCAGTGTGGAAACCTCCGCTCCTTTCCATGACTGTGACATCTAGAAAGGGCAGCTTCCCATCCTTCTCCATCTCGTAAGTGAAACGGAACACAGAGTTCCGCTTAAATGCCTCCTTCAGCTCCTGCAGGTGTCTGACATCAGGTACCTGTGTAAAAATGTTGTCAACATACCTGCTGTATATGGCCAGTTTCAAGTTCATGTCGACTAAGACCTTTTGTTCGATGGTACCCATGTAGAAGTTCGCAAACAGAACACCTAGGGGAGAACCCATGGCGACCCCATCTACTTGCTTATACATGTGCCCATCCGGGCTGAAGAAGGGTGCCTCTTTAGTATAAGCTTGGAGTAGTTTCCTTAGAATGTTTTCTGGTAT
Source organism: Procambarus clarkii (assembly GCF_040958095.1). Classification (NCBI taxonomy): domain Eukaryota; kingdom Metazoa; phylum Arthropoda; class Malacostraca; order Decapoda; family Cambaridae; genus Procambarus; species Procambarus clarkii. The sequence continues at coordinate 1,955,532 of NC_091205.1, read as the reverse complement.
GTCAAGAGGAGTACAGGCCGGATCACGATACACTCTGTCCGCTATCATCCCGATTGTTTCATCCACAGGTACGTTGGTAAACAGTGATTCTACGTCCAACGAGGCTCTTATCCCTGTGGCCAGTGTTCCCCGCAGTAAGTCAACAAATTCCTTTGGAGACTTCAGGCTGAAGGCACAAGAGACATAAGGAGTCAGCAAGCCGTTGAGTCGCTTCGTTAGTTTGTACTTGGGTGTGGGTATCTGGCTGATGATTGGCCGAAGTGGGTTTCCAGGGTTATGTGTCTTGACATTTCCATATGCGTATCCAGGTTTATATTCCCCAATAATCTTTGGCAGGTGGAGTCCGGATTTTTTGGCGTTTACAGTTTCGATCAATTTGTTGACCTTTGCTTTCAATATTCAATTTCAATCCCTTTTGAATTTAGTTTGGTCAGAGAGAATGAGGTTCATTTTCGCCAGATATTCGTCTTTTTTAAGAATGACGTATATTGGCGACTTGTCACCTCTCCTGACGACTATCTCCTTGTTCTCACGAAGGCTCTTAGCTGCCGCTTTGAGCTCGGGGGACAGTATGGTGCTTCTGTAGTTGCCTCGATTCTTTCCTCTTTCCGCTATAAGTTCTGCTTGTAAGGTGTCTTTTGTGGTGACCTTCTTTTGTGTCTCGAGGTCGAATATGTCGTCCAACAGAATCTCCAACTCCACTTTCCAGGCCATCTCACTTGGTCTGGACATAACGTGACAGTTTATACCCAGATTTAGGAGAGTAATTTGGTCCTCAGTGAGGTTGATTCCTGCAAGGTTCAGGAAGCCGTCTCTTGGTCGTTGAACTGCCATAGGTCCTCCATATAACGTTGTTAGTTTCTTGATTATCCTGGTTTCGGTGCTGAGGTGATGTCGATCTGTGAGGATGTCGAGGTGTTGCTCGATGCCAGTACGGAGACTTTCGTCGATGTTGCTGTTTCTCCATTGGTTTGTAGCATGAAGTAGTTGCGTTTTGTTGTCTTTGATTTAATTTTCTGCCTTATGTATCTGATTACGAATCAGATCTTGGCGGTATTTTATCGTGAAGGCTTGATTCCTTGCTGCTGGGTCGTGCGTTGTAATATTAGTATATTTTGGTAGCAGTCTTTCCTGTAGACATATATTATTAAATATGACCGAAAAAGTAAGATTAATAATTCTTACACGAATTTTCCCAATATTTCTTATGTTTCTTTTCACTGTTGATGGTAATATAAAAATTAATTCTTCAAAATTCATTTTTATTTCAAGTCTGACGCAACACTTGAACGCGTTTCGTAATAACTTATTACATTTTCAAAGACTTTAGTTTACACACACACAACTATAACCTGCAAACACTAAACAGAGTTTAAACAGCTTTGATTTTATACCTGCATTTGGGTGAGGTGATATGTTACAACAGTTTTGGATGAGGTGAAAACAAACTTTCAACACAAGACAGAACACGAAACAATGGGTTTAATATTTTGTAAGTTAAAGGGAAGAATGGAAGTAACTGCAAAGGGCCTATTGGCCCATATTTCTTGATGCTTCTATATCGGTCCGGAGTCTTGAAGTGGGTAGAATATAGTTGTGCATTAATTGGCTGTTGATTGCTGGTGTCGACTCCTTAATGTGTAGTGCCTCACAGATATCAAGCCGTCTGCTATTGCTGTATCTATCGATGATTTCCGTGTTTTTTGTTAAGAGTTCTCTGGTGATGGTCTGGTTGTGGGAAGAGATTATATATTCCTTAATGGAGCCTTGTTGCTTATGCATCGTTAATCGCCCATGGCGATTATATATATATATATATATATATATATATATATATATTAGTATATTTTGGTAGCAGTCTTTCCTGTAGACATATATTATTAAATATGACCGAAAAAGTAAGATTAATAATTCTAACACGAATTTTCTCAATCTTTCGTACATTACGCTTCACTGTTGGAGGTAAATCAAAAATCAATTCTCCAAAATTCATTTTTATTTCTAGTCTGACACGACACGGGCGCGTTTCGTAAAACTTATTACATTTTCAAAGACTTTAGTTCACAAATACACAACTGAATAGAACTTACGTATCTCCTATTTTATATCTACATTTGAGTGAGGTGGATGGGGTGATGTGGCATTATCACAAGACAGAACAAAGTGTGGTATTAATAGGGTATTAATTTCATCAACACAAGACAGAACAAGAGTATTAATAGGGTATTAATTTCATCAACACAAGACAGAACACGAAGCAATGGATATTGAATAGAAGTGTTTGTAGAAAGCCTATTGGTCCATATTTCTTGATGCTTCTATACTGGAGCGGAGTCTTGAGGTGGGTAGAATATAGTTGTGCAATAATTGGCTGTTGATTGCTGGTGTTGACTTCTTGATGTGTAGTGCCTCGCAAACGTCAAGCCGCCTGCTATCGCCTGCTATCGAAGGACAACTTCAATATATATATATATATATGTTACGGCCCTCTCGGGACGCAACGGGGTTCTTACTCTGATGTTGTTAGAGGAAGATATATCCGTTCCCAAGCCAGTAGTGGCTATCAAGGGATGTGATCCGTGACGCAAGTAACTTAAAGGGGGAAGGGAAAGAAAGTTAAGAACTTAAGATTATAATTCACCATCACCAAATAAATAAATAAGATATAAAAGAGTGCACAGGGGGAGGGGTATAAACACTTATTTACAGGGGAAATACACTGTAGTCTTCTGCTGAAGACAATGGATCCTCGCTCTCGGTGCTAAATCTTTGGTGCTTCTTCGTGGCCTCACAACGAATCCTCTAGGAAGCTGAGCCTACCCTGGCCACAGGTCAGCCAAAACACAGGTCCACTGGGGGCACCGCCGTGGAGGCCGTCAACCACACGTCCAGCTGGTCTGCTGGCAGGTTCCGGATCAGCAAGGCTGGTCAGGCCACTCCACGAATGATATAAGGGGAACGCCCTAGACAGGAGCCTCGTGTGACACCACAAATCACTCTCCTGTCCTCAATACCCCAGTGGATGATCGTCTCCAACAGTCGGTCCCGGGTAATCCTTTTACTGCCACTCCACTGGCAGGGTAACACACCACAGTGTTCTTCCGGGGGGACGACTTCACAACTGCTGCAGTAAAGTACAAGGTATGGAGACGGCTGCCTCGGGTAGACTGACTCAACTTCCATCACAGCAGTCCCAGGTCGACTCTGTAAGCAGACACGTCATCAATAACTGGGACACACTAAGGCACCTCACTTACAGGCTCAGACACAAACGCCCACCTATCCACTCCATAGATGGCGCTGGTGTCTGAGCACCACCTCACCAGAGGTCAGCAGCGGCTGTGTTGAGCGCTGAACAGGACTAGAAACTGGCCCTTGTGACCAGTACACTCCGTCCTCGACAGGTGTCGTCGTCCATTTGGTGGGGGTTTCGGGAGCTGACCCACAGATGGCACGGTCGTCACTGCTCCGTGCTCGGACGCTGGATCCGGGTTCGTAACACCTCCCCACCAAAAAGAATTTGGTTTGGGGTTCTAGAAAAAAAAACACAAATCAAATTAGTACGGCGACACATCTCCAAATGGACACACATGCTTCATAAACTGGAACGGTGAGGATGTCTCGTCCACAGAACTGTCCTACTGGACAATTCCGGCACAACGGGAACTTGCAGATAGAAGACGATGATCTGTCTGAAGTACTCTTCCACACTTCCACTGTGATGCCAAGCAGGGGCATCAACTCACATCTCTCAAGTAAGGATCGGTGTGGACACGATCTGGGGCGACTCGACACTTCCCTGTGTCGTGGCACCGATGATGGCTGGACACAGACGGCATTTCTGGTACCGATCCGGCGGTCCTTCAGGGAGTCGGGCACCTGGAATACAGGGGTCTGATAATTCAGAGTGACAGCGACAGCGGGTAAAACAGTACTTACAGCATACTCTACTAGGTCCACTCCTAGTCCCAACGGGGCTGTTCGTACGTCGCAGATGGCATTCGCTCTGCCACCGTCAGGTCGACCAACGTTCCACATAACGCTGCATTGAGGCTCAGCAGTCACGCGGGGGGTGTCAACCTGTCGGAAACAGTCACTCATATTATCATATGTCGTACCTCCTGTATCAACTATTACCTTCCAGGTCCCTTCTTCGACTGCACCACTCACTGTGCACGTCTCCAATCCCTGGGATCTCTTCACGATGTTCAAGGGAGCCATCATCCTTCGGGTTGTCCACTGATCCTTACTGAGAACACAGAGAACACATACGAGAATAAAAAATACCGATAAGAAACATTTGGTCACCTGAGGGATAAGCTTCCCGAGCTTGAAATGTCCATAGCCGGCTACATCCATTAGCCTGGTTTGGACCACAGAGGGCACTAGACCTTTCAAACACACCTCACATACCTCTGACGTCTGGGGAATCTCTGGTCGGTTCAATGAACGCTGTACCTTGCCATACCGCAAGTACACGTCCGCCTTCGCTCCAGACTCGTTGGTATCCGTGGGTGCCTGCACACAAGGCCTCTCTTCTAGCTCAGGTACTTCTGCCATCGTAACCTCATGTTTCTTGTCGAGAGAAAAATCAGGAGACACTGCTAGAATACTGTCGATCTGCGGGTGAGAGGACAAATTAAACATGTTTAAATCCGGGTCTGCCTTTACCTGGATATTACCATTGCCTGTTACCTCAGACCGTGCTGTTCCGGTAGACTCGTCCGCTTTCTTGGGATGATTCGGTCATTGGGATGACCGCTCCAATCGGTCACCAAGTCGTTGGCTAGTACCACGTCAATCCCAGCCACAGGGAGGGTATCGACTACTGCCAACGCACATGTGCCGCTGAAGTAAGGCGAGTTGAGATGTACCGGCACTAAGGGGGCGATATACTGCGTCCTAGGAAACCCAACCAGGACAACCTGTTGTCTCCCGTCTACACTTACTCCCTCGGGTAACGAGCTCTTCACGATCAGGGACTGGGCTGCTCCACTATCTCTGAGCACTACAACTGATCTACCAGTATGATCACTCGATACATACCCGCCTGAAGTGTGAGGGGAAAACAATCTGGGTTCTTCCTGCGTAGTCGTAGACTGGTTTCCTGCTGGTGATATTCCACAGCTCATCATCATCACCTCCCTACGTGCGCTGCCACCTCTTCTGCCTCGGCACCTAGCAGCTACATGCCCTTTCTGCCCACAGGTCCAACACACCATATTCCTCCTTGGACTACGGTGTTTCGGACTGCTAGGACTAGTCCTTCGAGGGCTACTTTGGGGCGTCTTCTTAGCGCTTTGTGGGACGGGAGTCTCTTCTTCTTCGTCATGAGGTCTGTCAAAACGGCGTTGGTAATTCCTTGGGACGTACTTAGCAGACGGCCTATGAGTCAGGATGTACTCTTCAGCCATGGTGGCTGCCGCACTCAAGGTCTTTACCTGCTGTTCCTCTAGGTACGTCTTCAGGTCTCCAGACAAACAATCCTTGAAGTCCTCGAGCAGAATCAGCTGCTCGAGGTCTTCCTTGGTCTCCACCTTCCGAGAGGCACACCATTCCTGGAAAAGTCGCTCCTTGATCGTGTCGAATTCGGTGAACGTGTGCTCTGAGGTCTTTTTCAGGTTTCGGAACTTCTGCCTGTATGCCTCAGGTACCAATTGGTACGCTATGAGCACAACCTTCTTCACCTTGTCGTAATCGCCGGAGTCGTCAAGGGATAACGTTGAGTAGGCGATTTGGGCCTTCCCAGTCAAGACTGACTATATCATGATGGCCCAATTCTCCCTTGGCCACTCCAAAGAGGCAGCGACTTTCTCGAAGGCTGCAAAGAACTTCGAAACTTCTCTCTCATTGAATTTGGGGACCATTTTGATGTTTCTTACCGGATCGAAACCGCTGGTGTCCGTTGTTGGCCTCCGACCACCGCCTAATCGCAATACTTCTAGTTCATGTTGTCTCTGTTTTTCTTTTTCTTCTCTCTCTCGCTGTTTCTCTTCCCTTTCTCGCTCTTCTCTCTCTCTTTCTCGTTCTTCTCTTTCTCGTTTCTCTTCTCTTTCTCGTTCTTCTCTTTCTCGTTTCTCTTCTCTTTCTCGTTCTTCTCTTTCTCGTTTCTCTTCTCTTTCTCGTTCTTCTCTTTCTCTTTCTCGTTTCTCTTCTCTTTCTCGTTCTTCTTTCCTTTCTTCTAATTCTAATCGTCTCATCGCCAATTCTTTATCTTTTAATTCTCGTTCTAATTCTAACTTCTTCCACTCTATCTCGCGATTTATCTCTAGGGCACGCATTTTGACTGTTAGGAAGCTGATATTAAGCTCACCTGCATCACTGTCAATGTCACTGCCTTTATCTTCCTTTTCCATGGAAGCTATTTCCTCACCTTCCTTCGTACTAGGAGTCTCGCCTTCCCGTTTCTCTTCTGCCTTCAGGTGCCGGTGAACCTTGGACAAGATCTCCACACGGGAATCACTGGCACGGATCTTGATCTCCAGGTAGGCGCTCACTAGTACAAGCTCTGGTTTGCTCAGATATTTTAATCTGGCAAGACAGTCCACTCTGTTCAGAAAAGCCTGCACATCGTCCAGATCATCGATGGTAGCTTTCATTGCCATTGTCACCGATGGAACACTTAACTAGCACTTGACACACCGCTTACACGTTAACACTTAACGCACCGATCACTGTTCTACGCCAATATTGCACTTTATCGCACCAAACACTGCACTTGCCAATATTGCACGTAATTACTTCGGGCACCACACTACGCAATATCGCACTAAATCGCGATGAACACTTCGCTCTACAATAGTGCACTGAATCACTGAGCACCGCACTAGTCAATATTGCACTTAATCGCTTAGTCACAGCGAGCACCGCACTGCACAATATTGCACTTAGTCACTCTTGAGCACCGCACAGGACGTATAACGTCACAATCGTCACACAGGGGGAATTATATACAGGGATTACGCCACTTCACCACCCCTGTCAAACATACTTAACAAGGGGACGGATCCCGCTGGGGATGCCAATTATGTTACGGCCCTCTCGGGACGCAACGGGGTTCTTACTCTGATGTTGTTAGAGGAAGATATATCCGTTCCCAAGCCAGTAGTGGCTATCAAGGGATGTGATCTGTGACGCAAGTAACTTAAAGGGGGAAGGGAAAGAAAGTTAAGAACTTAAGATTATAATTCACCATCACCAAATAAATAAATAAGATATAAAAGAGTGCACAGGGGGAGGGGTATAAACACTTATTTACAGGGGAAATACACTGTAGTCTTCTGCTGAAGACTATGGATCCTCGCTCTCGGTGCTAAATCCTCGGTGCTTCTTCGTGGCCTCACAACGAATCCTCTAGGAAGCTGAGCCTACCCTGGCCACAGGTCAGCCAAAACACAGGTCCACTGGGGCACCGCCGTGGAGGCTGTCAACCACACGTCCAGCTGGTCTGCTGGCAGGTTCCGGATCAGCAAGGCTGGTCAGGCCACTCCACGAACGATATAAGGGGAACGCCCTAGACAGGAGCCTCGTGTGACACCACAAATCACTCTCCTGTCCTCAATACCCCAGTGGATGATCGTCTCCAACAGTCGGTCCCGGGTAATCCTTTTACTGCCACTCCACTGGCAGGGTAACACACCACAGTGTTCTTCCAAGGGGACGACTTCACAACTGCTGCAGCAAAGTACAAGGTATGGAGACGGCTGCCTCGGGTAGACTGACTCAACTTCCATCACAGCAGTCCCAGGTCGACTCTGTAAGCAGACACGTCATCAATAACTGGGACACACTAAGGCACCTCACTTACAGGCTCAGACACAAACGCCCACCTATCCACTCCATAGATGGCGCTGGTGTCTGAGCACCACCTCACCAGAGGTCAGCAGCGGCTGTGTTGAGCGCTGAACAGGACTAGAAACTGGCCCTTGTGACCAGTACACTCCGTCCTCGACAGGTGTCGTCGTCCATTTGGTGGGGGTTTCGGGAGCTGACCCACAGATGGCGCGGTCGTCACTGCTCCGTGCTCGGATGCTGGATCCGGGTTCGTAACAATATATATATATATATATATATATATATATATATATATATATATATATATATATATATATATATATATATATATATATATATATATATATATATATATATTAGTATATTTTGGTAGCAGTCTTTCCTGTAGACATATATTATTAAATATGACCGAAAAAGTAAGATTAATAATTCTAACACGAATTTTCTCAATCTTTCGTACATTTCTTTTCACTGTTGGAGGTAAATCAAAAATCAATTCTCCAAAATTCATTTTTATTTCTAGTCTGACGAGACACGAGCGCGTTTCGTAAAACTTATTACATTTTCAAAGACTTTTAGTTTACAAATACACAACTGAATAGAACTTACGCATCTCCGATTTTATATCTACATTTGAGTGAGGTGGATGGGGTGAGGTGGCATTAATAGGGTATTAATTTCATCAACACAAGACAGAACACGAAACAATGGGTATTGAATAGAAGTGTTTGTAGAAAGCCTATTGGTCCATATTTCTTGATGCTTCTATATTGGAGCGGAGTCTTGAGGTGGGTAGAATATAGTTGTGCATTAATTGGCTGTTGATTGCTGGTGTTGACTTCTTGATGTGTAGTGCCTCGCAAACGTCAAGCCGCCTGCTATCGCTGTATCTATCTATGATTTCTGTGTTGTTTACTAGGATTTCTCTGGCGATGGTTTGGTTGTGGGAAGAGATTATATGTTCCTTAATGGAGCCCTGTTGCTTATGCATCGTTAAACGCCTAGAAAGAGATGTTGTTGTCTTGCCTATATACTGGGTTTTTTGGAGCTTACAGTCCCCAAGAGGGCATTTGAAGGCATAGACGACGTTAGTCTCTTTCAAAGCGTTCTGTTTTGTGTCTGGAGAGTTTCTCATGAGTAGGCTGGCCGTTTTTCTGGTTTTATAGTAAATCGTCAGTTGTATCCTCTGATTTTTGTCTGTAGGGATAACGTTTCTATTAACAATATCTTTCAGGACCCTTTCCTCCGTTTTATGAGCTGTGGAAAAGAAGTTCCTGTAAAATAGTCTAATAGGGGGTATAGGTGTTGTGTTATTTGTCTCTTCAGAGGTTGCATGGCGTTTCACTTTCCTTCTTATGATGTCTTCGACGAAACCATTGGAGAAGCCGTTGTTGACTAGGACCTGCCTTACCCTACAGAGTTCTTCGTCGACTTGCTTCCATTCTGAGCTGTGGCTGAGAGCACGGTCGACATATGCGTTAACAACACTCCTCTTGTACCTGTCTGGGCAGTCGCTGTTGACATTTAGGCACATTCCTATGTTCGTTTCCTTAGTGTAGACTGCAGTGTGGAAACCTCCGCTCTTTTCCATGACTGTTACATCTAGAAAGGGCAGCTTCCCATCCTTTTCCATCTCGTAAGTGAAACGCAGCACGGAACTCTGCTCAAATGCCTCCTACAGCTCCTGCAGATGTCTGACATCAGGTACCTGTGTAAAAATGTCGTCAACATACCTGCAGTATATGGCCGGTTTCAAGTTCATGTCGACTAAGACTTTTTGCTCGATGGTACTCATGTAGAAGTTTGCAAACAGGACACCTAGGGGAGAACCCATGGCGACCCCATCTACTTGCTTATACATGTGCCCATCCGGGCTCAAGAAGGGTGCCTCTTTAGTACAAGCTTGGAGTAGTTTCCTCAGAATATTTTCTGGTATGTCAAGAGGAGTACAGGCTGGATCACGATACACTCTGTCGGCTATCATCCCGATTGTCTCGTCCACAGGTACGTTGGTAAACAGCGATTCTACGTCCAACGAGGCTCTTATCCCTGTGGCCCGTGTGCCCCGCAGTAAGTCAACAAATTCCTTTGGAGACTTCAGGCTGAAGGCGCAGGGAACATAAGGAGTCAGCAGGCCGTTGAGTCGCTTCGCCAGTCTGTACGTGGGTGTGGGTATCTGGCTAATGATTGGCCGAAGTGGGTTTCCTGGCTTGTGTGTCTTGACATTTCCAATTTTGGAGAATTGATTTTTGATTTACCTCCAACAGTGAAAAGAAATGTACGAAAGATTGAGAAAATTCGTGTTAGAATTATTAATCTTACTTTTTCGGTCATATTTAATAATATATATATATATATATATATATATATATATATATATATATATATATATATATATATATATATATATATATATATATATATATATATATATATACCATGTCCAGACTGACAAAGAAAGAGTGTATATATATATATATATATATATATATATATATATATATATATATATATATATATATATATATATATATATATATATACTAGCACAGTACCCGGCTACGTGTTGCTGTGGTTCAGTAACGCATGTGCGTTGCTGAGCCACAGCAACCTTCCCTCTCCCACAGTCCTCTCCACCATCCCCTCCTCACCTGTCTTTTCGGCCTCAAAACCATTCCCCACTCCACCATCCCCTCTTCCTTCCAATCATGCCCCACTTCCCTGTTCCTTTGTTCTCCCCACCCTTCACCATTCCCCCATCCCCTTGTCCCCACCATCCCATACTCTCCCCCCCCCCCCGTCCCCTTATCCTTCCCCATTATTACCCTCTCCCTTGTAACCTCGTCCTCCCCACCATCTCTCACTTCCGTCCCCTCATCATCCCCACCATTCCCCACTCCCTCGTCCGATGCGTTCCCAAATGGTCTGATGTTCACATCAGAAAATTGGGAACATCAAATGATCTGATGTTCCCATCACTTGAGATCAGATCACTTGATCATCAGATCACTTGATGTTCCCATCACTGAAATATAAAAAAATGAAATGAAAATATGAAAAAATCAAAAAATCAACTATACTCACAAAATGAACGGTATGGTAAACAACACAGCTCAATTCCAACGCAATTCACACACAGTAATTAAATCAAAATGAAAATAAATCAAAATCTATGAAAATTCAATTTATCAATGCAATCAGAAACGCTGAAATGGAATTGTAACATATTTAGTATAGCATGTGTATTGCTCTTACATGCAACAGATGGCGCTGTTTTTCAAGAAAAGCATAGTTTTACCTGTCACAGGTGTGGCATCTATTCTTATACTTACGAAATGAATGGTATGGTAAACAACACAGCTCAATTCCAACACAATGTCACACATAATAATTCAACAAAAAATAAAATATATCGAAATCTATGAAAATTAAATATATCAATGCAATCGAAAACATTGAAATGGAATTCGGGATATATTTAGTATACCGTGCATGTTACTATTATTTGCAACAGATAGCGCTATTTTTAAAAAACGCATGTTTTTATCTGTCACAGGGGTGGCATCAATATAGTATGTATATGAAAAGACGCGCCTATTCGAATGCAACGTTGTATCAAAATTTAAAAGATATCAATGAAGAACTTTTTGAGATTACAGCATGTGTTGCCTTTACGTCCAACAGATGGCGCTGTTTTTTTTTTTTTTTCCTGTCACAGGTGAGGCATGTATATAGTAGATATATAAAAAGACGCGCCTATTCGAATGCAACGTTGTGTCAAAATTTCAAAATATTCGGTAAAGAGGTTTCAAAGATTTCCTTCACATGGAAAAACACATGAAAAACACAGTTTTCCAAAAGAAGCATGTTATTTTTAACTGTCACAGACGTGACATCTATATTGTATGTATATAAAAACCTGGCCAGTTGTGAATGGAACATTGTGTGAAAATTTCAAAGCAATTGGTGAAGAACTTTCGCAGATTAGCGATTTTGAACAAGCGAACATTTCCATTTTTATTTTTATAGATAAGTGAGTCTTAGGCCATTTATTTACATAGATAATCTTTATAAATGAAAATGTAAATGTAAGGTCCCATGCCTTCCCAAATGGTCTGATGTTCCCATCAGAAAATTGGGAACATCAAGTGATCTGATGTTCCCATCACTGATATATAAAAAAAAGTTAAAAAATGAAATGAAAATATGAAAAAAATAACTATACTCACGAAATGAATGGTATGGTAAACAACACAGCTCAATTTCAACGCAATTCACACAAAATAATTAAATCAAAATGAAAATAAATCAAAATCTATGAAAATTCAATTTATCAATGCAATCAGAAATTACCCCTGTCCCCTTATGCTCCCCACCATCCCTCACTGCCGTCCCCTCGTCATCCCCACCAATCCCCATTGCCTCGTCCGATGCATTCCCAAATGATCTGATGTTCCCATCAGAAAATTTAGAACATCAAATGATCTGAGGTTCCCATCACTGTAAAATAAAAACAGTTAATAAAACGAAATGATTAAAAATGAAAAAATAACAAAACTAAACAATACTCATGAAATAAACGGTATGGTAAACTACACCGCTCAATTCCAACACAATATCACACAAAATAATTAAATCAAAATTAATATAAATCGAAATCTATGAAAATTAACTTTATCAATGCAATCGGAAACATTGAAATGAAATCGTAACATATATAGAATAGCATGGGTTGCACTTACGTGCAACAGATTGCGCTGTTTAAAAAAAAAAACATTATTTTTACCTGTCACAGGTGTGTCATATATATAGTAGGTATATAAAAGCATGCATGTATTCTATTCGAACGTTGTGTCAAAATTTCAAAACAATTGGTGAAGAACTTTCGGAGAAAACAGCGTGTGTTGCTCTTATGTCCAACAGATAGTGCTGTAAAAAAAAAATGTTTTTCCTGACTCAGATGAGGAATGTTTATAGTAGAAATTTAAAAACATGCGCCTATTCGAATGCAACGCTCTGTTAAAATTTCAAGACAATCGGTAAAGAGGTTTCGATTATTTCCATCACACAAAATACACATGAAAAACGCAGTTTTTCATAAAAAGCAAGTTTTTTTTCCCGTCACAGACGTGACATATATATAGTATGTATATAAAAACTTGCTCGGATGCCAATGGAACGTTGTGTGAAAATTTCAAAGAAATCGGTGAAGAACATTCGGAGATTAGCGATTTTGAACAAACGAACATTTCAATTTTTATTTTTATAGATAAGTGAGTCTTAGGCCACAATCCAATAAGCGCATCGTCAACCATGCACCAGGCAAAAGAAAACAAACACAGAGCCACCCAGCTCTCAAACTGGGCACCTGGAATGTAAGGACTATGACACCAGGTCTCTCGGAAGATCTACTAGAAGGGAAACGACGCCCACAAGACAGCTGTGATCAACAATGACCTACGCAGGCTCCAGATGGACATATTCGCCCTGCAGGAGACACGTCTTCCCGCGACCGACAGCATACGGGAGAAGGACTTTACCTTTTTCTGGTAGGGCAAACCTCCAGAAGAGGTAAGGGAGCATGGCGTTGGCTTTGCCATCAGGAACAGGTTGTTAGGGTCCATCGTACCGCTCCCGGAGGGGTCTGCAAAGATTATCAAACTTCAACTTCATACAGCAGCAGGAATAGTCAGCCACATCAACGCCTATGGACCAACAGTGACCTCCTCTACCGAAGCGAAGGACAAGTTGTATGATGACCTCGGCCTAGCTCTCAGAGACATACCTCAACCAGAGCCAGTTTTCCTCCTGGGAGATTTTAGTGCAAGAGTTGGTTTTGATCACAGCTCTTGGCCTTCCTGCCTGGGCCAGTTTGGATTTGGGAAGATGAATGAGAGTGGGCACCGCCTCCTGGAGTTCTGCTTCCGTCATGATTTCTGCATCACCAATTCCTTCTTCGACACCAAACCCCAGCATAAGGTTTCCTGGAGACACACTAGGTCTAAGCACTGGCACCAACTACACCGACCTGGTGCTTATGGGGCGTAGCAATCTGAGAAACGTCAAACTGACGAGTACCTTCCAGAGTGCAGATTGTAACACCTACCACTTTCTCGTCATATGCAGAGTAAAGTTCCAGCACTGCAAAATCCACAGAGAAAAGAAGGAGGGAAGACCACGCATTAACGTAAACAAGACTCGTGACCTTCACAAGGTGGTTGAATTCACTGCTGCGTTGGTAAATGCCCTTCCTGTACCACCCTGCGTTAGCGCAAGTGAGAGGTGGTCATATCTCAGGGGCACTATTTTCAACACTGCCATGTCCACCTTCGGTAAGAGGCAGAATAAGTCAGCAGATTGGTTTGAGGCCAGTGCAGAGGAACAGTTATCCCTCGTAGAAAAAAAGAGACGAGCTGTCTCATCCTACAAGAACCTGCCCTCAGAAAGGAACCTACAGGCCCTCTGCACTATCCGCAGTAGAGTTCAACAAACTGCAAGGCGCGGTGCTAACGATTACTGACTTCGACTCTGTTCCAGCATCCAGACTGCGGCCACTGTCGACAACGTATGAGGCAGGTACGAAGGGATCAAACAGGCAACAGGCCCTACACAAAACAGGATGGCTCCTCTGAAGTCAGCTACCAGAGAGATCATTAAAGACCTTGATCAACAGATGAATCTCTGGGTGGAACATTACTCCGAACTCTACTCCAGAGAGAACTTGGTCAGCGCAGAAGTTTTGGATGCAATCGAGTGCCTGCCTATCATGGAAGAACTTGATCTTGAACCAACTGTGGAAGAATATGAGAAAGCAGTAGATTCACTTTCCTCAGGGAAGGCCCCAGGAGACGATGGGATTCCGCCTGAAGTTCTCAAGTGCGCTCATGGAACACTTAAAACTGAGCTTCATGAACTTCTGTGGCAGTGCTGGAGGGAAGGCTCAGTGCCACAAGACATGAAAGATGCAAACATCATCACGCTTTACAAAAATAATGGTGACAGAAGCGATGTAAACAACTATCGCGGTATCTCCCTCTTCAGCGTCGCGGCAAACTCTTCACCAGGGTCGTCTTGGTCAGGCTTCAGATTCTTGCTGAAAGAGTGTACCCTGAGTCACAGTGTGGTTTCCGAGCAGAGAGGTCGACTACTGACATGGTGTTCTCCCTGAGACAGCTTCAAGAAAAGTGCAGGGAGCAAAGAAAAGCATTATACATCGCGTTCATTGACCTTACAAAGGCTTTTGACCTCGTGAGCAGGGACAGACTCTTCAAGATCTTGGCCAAAATTGGCTGTCCACCCACCCTACTCAGCATGATACATCGTTCCACAAGGACATAAAGGGAACAGTCGTATACGACGGCTCAACTTCTGAACCATTCAACATCAACAGTAATGTTAAACCAGGGTGCGTTCTTGCTCCAACCCTGTTCGGCATCTCCATCACGATCCTCGTCAAGCATACCTTTGAAACAACCACAGAGGGTATCTATCTCCGTACAAGATCTGATGGAAAGCTCTATAATCTATCCAGACTCAGAGCAAAGACAAAAGTACAGATTCGAATCCTCAGGGAGCTTCTCTTCGCTGACGACGCAGCGATCACCACACACACACAGCAGAAAGTCTGCAGCAGCTACTCAACCGCTTTGCTGCAGCCTGTTCCGCATTCGGCCTGACAGTCAGCCTGAAGAAGACACAGGTGATGGGACAAGACGTCAAAGCTACCTACAAGAATTAGCTACCCTGTATAAACATAGCAGACTACGTGCTGGAGGCAGTTCACGAGTTTGTGTACCTGGGCTCCACAATCTCAGACACCCTTTCCCTGGACTCTGAACGCAACAGGCTTATTGGGAAGGCCGCAACAACACTGACAAGGCTCACAAAGCGCGTTTGAGAAAATGCCAGACTGACAGTACACACCAAGGCACAAGTCTACATGGCATGTGTGGTGAGTACACTCCTCTACGCCTCTGAATCCTGAACCCTGCGCTCTCGCCAGGAGAGACGGCTCAATACCTTTCACATGTGGAACCTGAGTCACATCATTGACATCACGAGGAAAGACCACATCACCAACGACACAGTACTCGAGAGAACAGGAGCCCCTTCAATGTTCACTCTCCTGAAACAGAGACGCATGCGATGACTGGGATATGTCACACGCATGGAAGATGGCCGCACTCCCTTGTATGGAGAACTGGCAACAGGAAGGAGACCCACCGGAAGAAATCAGCTGCGTTTTAAAGATGTCTGCAAACGCGACCTCAAGCAGATGAACATCGACATCAACACTTGAGAGGTAGCAGCTGCAGACAGATCTGCCTGGAGATGCAAAGTGCAGAAGGGACTCCAGCAATTCGAGAATGACCTGAAGAGGCAGGCAGAGGATAATAGATTTCAGAGGAGGTCTCAACCACTGTCAGACACACCCGCTTCAGCGATTATTTGCGCTCGCTGCAGTCGGGACTGTCATTCTTGGGTTGGCCTTCACAGCCACAGCAGGCGCTGCATCCAACCAGACTACAACAACTAGACACCCTGGGCACAACTCCATAACCCCACGGGATTGACGGATACCTACTACTACTACTATATATATATGTACAAGCAGTACCCGGCTACGCGTTGTTGTGGCTCAGCAACACATGTGCGCTGCTGAGCCACAGCAACCTTTCCTTGTCCACAAGTCCTCCCCACCATTACCCCCCCCCCGTCACCCATCTCCTCGGCCTGCCAACCATTCCCCACTCCACCGTCTCCTCGTCCTCCCCACCATTCCCCACTCCACCATCCCCTCTTCCTTCCCACCTTGTTCCACTCCCCTGTCCGTTTATCCTCTCCATCATTCTCTATTCTCCCATCCCCTCGTCCCCACCATCCCAAACTCCCCCGTCTCCTTGTCCTTCCCCACCATTTTCCCCTCCCTTGTCCCCCTCGTCCTCCCCACCATCTCTCACTTCCGTCCCCTCGTCATCCCTACCATTCCCTCTCCCTCATCTGATGCCTTCCCAAATGGTCTGATGTTCCCATCAGAAAATTGGGATGATGTTCCCATCACTGAAATATAAGAAAAACAGTTAAAAAATTAAATGAAAATATGAAAAATACAAATATAAACTATACTCACGAAATGAACAGTATGGGAAAACACAGCTCAATTCCAACGCAATTCACACAAAATAATTAAATCAAAATGAAAATAAATCAAAATCTATGAAAATTCAATTTATCAATGCAATCAGAAACATTGAAATGGAATTGAAACATATTTAGTATAGCATAGGTGTTGCTCCTACAGGCAACAGATGACGCTGTTTTTCAAGAAAAGCATAGTTTTGCCTGTCACAGGTGTGGCATCTATACTTATACTTATGAAAAAAACGGTATGGTAAACAACACAGTTCAATTCCAACTCTGTCACACAAAATAAATAAAAAATTTGAAATCTATGAAAATAAAAATTATCAATGCAATAGGATACAATGAAATGGAATTCGTGACATATTTAGTATAGCATGCATGTTGCTATTATGTACAACACATGGCACTGTTTTTAAAAAAGGCATGTATTTACCTGTCACAGGGGTGGCAGCTGTATAGTAGGTATATAAAAAGATGCGCCTATTCGAATGTAACGATGTGTCAAAATATCAGAGCAATCAGTAAAGATGTTTTGAAGATTTCCCTCACATGAAAAACACATGAAAAACTCACCTTTTCAGAAAAAGCATGTTTATTTCCACCACAGACGTGACATCTATATAGTATGTATATAAAACCTGCTCAGATTCGAATGAAATGTTGTGTGAAAATTTTAAAGCAATCTGGTAGGATCTTTACGAGATTAGCAGTTATGCACAAACGAACATTTATATATATATATATATATATATATATATATATATATATATATATATATATATATATATATATATATATATATATATATATATATATATATATATATATATATATATATATATATATATATATATATATATATATATTAGTATATTTTGGTAGCAGTCTTTCCTGTAGACATATATTATTAAATATGACCGAAAAAGTAAGATTAATAATTCTAACACGAATTTTCTCAATCTTTCGTACATTACGCTTCACTGTTGGAGGTAAATCAAAAATCACTTCTCCAAAATTCATTTTTATTTCTAGTCTGACGCGACACGGGCGCGTTTCGCAAAACTTATTACATTTTCAAAGACTTCACAAATACACAACTGATTAGAACGTATCTCTGATTTTATATCTACATTTGAGTGAGGTGGGAAGGGTGATGTGGCATCAACACAAGACAGAACAGGAGGGGATATTAATAGGGTATTAAAAGTATCAACACAAGACAGAACAGAAACAATGGGTATTGAATAGAAGTGTTTGTAGAAAGCCTATTGGTCCATATTTCTTGATGCTTCTATATTGGAGCGGAGTCTTGAGGTGGGTAGAATATAGTTGTGCAATAATTGGCTGTTGATAGCTGGTGTTGACTTCTTGATGTGTAGTGCCTCGCAAACGTCAAGCCGCCTGCTATCGCTGTATCTATCGATGATTTCTGTGTTGTTTACTAGGATTTCTCTGGCGATGGTTTCGGCTGTAGTGTCCTTCGTTACCCTTTGGAACTTAGTTTGGTCAGAGAGTATGATTTCATTTTCGCCAGATATTCGTCTTTTTTAAGAATGACATATATTGGCGACTTGTCACCTCTCCTGACAACTATCTCCTTGTTCTCACGAAGGCTTTTAGCTGCCGCTTTAAGCTCGGGGGACAGTATGGTGCTTCTGTAGTGCTCCTTCTACGAAGGACACTACAGCCGAATTAAAAGCAAAGGTCAACAAACTGATCGAAACTGTAAACGCCAAAAAATCCGGACTCCACCTGCCAAAGATCATTGGGGAATATAAACCTGGATATGCGTATGGAAATGTCAAGACGCACAAGCCTGGAAACCCACTTCGGCCAATCATTAGCCAGATACCCACACCCACGTACAGACTGGCAAAGCGACTCAACGGCCTGCTGACTCCTTATGTTCCTTGCGCCTTCAGCCTGAAGTCTCCAAAGGAATTTGTGGACTTACTGCGGGGCACACGGGCCACAGGGATAAGAGCCTCGTTGGACGTAGAATCGCTGTTTACCAACGTACCTGTGGACGAGACAATCGGAATGATAGCCGACAGAGTGTATCGTGATCCAGCCTGTACTCCTCTTGACATGCCAGAAAGTATTCTGAGGAAACTACTCCAAGCTTGTACTAAAGAGGCACCCTTCTTGAGCCCGGATGGGCACATGTATAAGCAAGTAGATGGGGTCGCCATGGGTTCTCCCCTAGGTGTCCTGTTTGCAAACTTCTACATGGGTACCATCGAGCAAAAAGTCTTAGTCGACATGAACTTGAAACCGGCCATATACTGCAGGTATGTTGACGACATTTTTACACAGGTACCTGATGTCAGACATCTGCAGAAGCTGAAGGAGGCATTTGAGCAGAGTTCCGTGCTGCGTTTCACTTACGAGACGGAAAAGGATGGGAAGCTGCCTTTTCTAGATGTAACAGTCATGGAAAAGGGCGGAGGTTTCCACACTGCAGTCTACACTAAGGAAACAAACATAGGAATGTGCCTAAATGCCAACAGCGACTGCCCTGACAGGTACAAGAGGAGTGTTGTTAACGCATACGTCGACCGTGCTCTCAGCCACAGCTCAGAATGGAAGCAAGTCGACGAAGAACTCTGTAGGGTAAGGCAGGTCCTAGTCAATAACGGTTTCTCCAATGGTTTCATCGAAGACATCATAAGAAGGAAAGTGAAAAGCCATGCAACCTCTGAAGAGACAACTAACACAACACCTATACCCCCTATTAGACTATTTTACAGGAACTTCTTTTCCACAGCTCATAAAACGGAGGAAAGGGTCCTGAAAGATATTGTTAATAGAAACGTTATCCCTACAGACAAAAATCAGAGGATACAACTGACGATTTACTATAAAACCAGAAAAACGGCCAGCCTACTCATGAGAAACTCTCCAGACACAAAACAGAACGCTTTAAAAGAGACTAATGTCGTCTATGCCTTCAAATGCCCACTTGGGGACTGTAAGCTCCAAAAAACCCAGTATATAGGCAAGACAACAACATCTCTTTCTAGGCGTTTAACGATGCATAAGCAACATGGCTCCATTAAGGAACATATAATCTCTTCCCATAACCAAACCATCGCCAGAGAAATCCTAGTAAACAACACAGAAATCATCGATAGATACAGCGATAGCAGGCGGCTTGACGTTTGCGAGGCACTACACATCAAGAAGTCAACACCAGCAATCAACAGCCAATTATTGCACAACTATATTCTACCCACCTCAAGACTCCGCTCCAATATAGAAGCATCAAGAAATATGGACCAATAGGCTTTCTACAAACACTTCTATTCAATACCCATTGTTTCTGTTCTGTCTTGTGTTGATACTTTTAATACCCTATTAATATCCCCTCCTGTTCTGTCTTGTGTTGATGCCACATCACCCTTCCCACCTCACTCAAATGTAGATATAAAATCAGAGATACGTTCTAATCAGTTGTGTATTTGTGAAGTCTTTGAAAATGTAATAAGTTTTACGAAATGCGCCCGTGTCGCGTCAGACTAGAAATAAAAATGAATTTTGGAGAAGTGATTTTTGATTTACCTCCAACAGTGAAGCGTAATGTACGAAAGATTGAGAAAATTCGTGTTAGAATTATTAATCTTACTTTTTCGGTCATATTTAATAATATATATATATATATATATATATATATATATATATATATATATATATATATATATATATATATATATATATATATATATATATATATATATATATATATATATATATATGTCGTACCTAGTAGCCAGAACGCACTTCTCAGCCTACCATGCAAGGCCCGATTTGCCTAATAAGCCAAGTTTTCATGAATTAATTGTTTTTCGACTACCTAACCTACCTAACCTAACCTAACCTAACTTTTTCGGCCACCTAACCTAACCTAACCTATTAAGATAGGTTAGGTTAGGTTAGGTAGGGTTGGTTAGGTTCGGTCATATATCTACGTTAATTTTAATCCAATAAGAAAGAATTGACCTCATACATAATGAAATGGGTAGCTTTATCATTTCATAAGAAAAAAATTAGAGAAAATATATTAATTCAGGAAAACTTGGCTTATTAGGCAAATCAGGCCATGTATAGTAGGCTGAGAAGTGCGTTCTGGCTACTAGGTACGACATATATATATATATATATATATATATATATATATATATATATATATATATATATATATATATATATATATATATATATATATATATATATATATATGTCGTACCTAGTAGCCAGAACTCACTTCTCAGCCTACTATGCAAGGCTCGATTTGCCTAATAAGCCAAGTTTTCATGAATTAATTGTTTTTTGACAACCTAACCTAACCTAACCTAACTTTTTCGGCTACCTAAGCTAACCTAACCTATAAAGATAGGTTAGGTTAGGTTAGGTAGGGTTGGTTAGGTTCGGTCATATATCTACGTTAATTTTAACTCAAATAAAAAAAATTGACCTCATACATAATGAAATGGGTAGCTCTATCATTTCATAAGAAAAAAAATAGAGAAAATAAATTAATTCAGGAAAACTTGGCTTATTAGGCAAATCTGGCCTTGCATAGTAGGCTGAGAAGTGAGTTCTGGCTAATAGGTACGACATATATATATATATATATATATATATATATATATATATATATATATATATATATATATATATATATATATAATATTTTATTTTTTTCCGACACAACACCGCCCGACACAACACCGTCCGACACAACACCGTCTGACACAGCACCGTCGGACACAACACCGTCTGACACAACACCGTCTTACACAACACCGTCTGACACAGCACCGTCGGACACAACACCGTCTGACACAGCACCGTCGGACACAACACCGTCCGACACAGCGCCGTCGGACACAACACCGTCCAACACAACACCGTCCAACACAACATCGTCCGACACAACACCGTGCAACACCGTCCAACACAACACCGTCCAACACAAAACCGTTCGATACAGCACAGTCCGACACAACACCGCCCGACACAACATGATCCGACACAACACCGTGCAACACAACACCGTCCAACACAACACCGTCCGACACAACACCGTCCAACACAACACCGTCCAACACAACACCGTCTGACACAACACCGTCCGACACAACACCGTCTGACACAACACCGTCCAACACAACACCGTCCGACACAACACCGTCTGACACAACACCGTCCGACACAACACCGTCTGACACAACACCGTCTGACACAACACCGTCCGACACAACACCGTCTGACACAACACCGTCTGACACAACACCGTCCGACACAACACCGTCCGACACAACACCGTCCGAAACAACACCGTCCGACACAACACCGTTCAACACAACACCGTCCGACACAACACCGTCTGACACAACACCGTCTGACACAACACCGTCCGACACAACACCGTCCGACACAACACCGTCCAACACAACACCGTCCGACACAACACCGTTCAACACAACACCGTCCGACACAACACCGTCCAACACAACACCGTCCGACACAACACCGTCCGACACAACACCGTCCGACGCAACAAGGCCAAACATGGTACCATAATAATGTGGAGGAAGAAGGGTGACGCCACATTGATGAGAGTGTCGGGTGACCTTCACGACCTTACGGTCATAACCTCTCCTCCCGCCCGGCTCTGACATAATGACCCATGACAATGCACGTCAAGTTGGACTTGTTATTAGAGTCCGGCATCATTAGAGGAGACAGCAAGGGGATATTCCTACCGGTGGTGGAGGGAGGGAGAGGTGAGGGAGAGAGAGAGGTGAGTGTGGCACAGGATGGAAGAGAGAGAGAGGTGAAAAATGATAGGTAGAGGGATTTATAATTATACATGAAAGAGAATATAAAAGAATAAGTGATGAAAAACTGACTTATAAAGAATATTGGAATAATGTAAAGAATGTAAAGTAATAGTAGAGACAATGAGAACAAATACAAATCAACACAGAGGGGAAATAAAGAGGAGAAAGTAATGATGATTAGAAGAAAAACTAAACTTTTGGGCCATTTAGGTAGCCAAAACGCCCACCACCGCTGGGCGTGAAAGTGGTGGTCATGTTGGTACTAGCGGTGGTGGTGGCAGTGGTGGTAATTGTGGTGGTTATGGTGGTAGCGATGGCAGTGATAGTGGTGGTGGGGGTGGTAGTTGTGGTGGTTGTGGTGAAGGTGGTGGTGGTGTTGGTAGTGACGGTGGTGGTGGCAGTGGTGGTGGTTTTGGTAGTTATGGTGGTATTGGTGGCAGTGATAGTGGTGGTGATGGTGGTAGTGGCGGTGGTGAAGGTGGTGGTGGTGATGGCAGTTTAGTGGTAATGGCGATGGTGGTGGTGGTCTCAGTGGTGGTGGTTGTGGTGGCAGTGGTAGTGATGGTAGTGGCAGTGGGTGTTGTGGTTGTGATGGTAGTGGCAGTGGTGGTGGATGTGGTGGCAGTGGTGGTGGATGTGGTGGCAGTGGTGGTGGTGGTAGTGACAGTGGGTGTTGTGGTTGTGATGGTAGTGGCAGTGGGTGTTGTGGTTGTGGTGGTGGTGGTAGTGATGAAGGAGATGATGGTCTCCTCTTGTTCCACTTTCTTTCAGTTTGACACCTTATCTAATCTCCTCATTATCATGTATGTTGTGATCATTTCCGCTCTCTACCTTCTATCCCCAAGGGCTGAGATTTAGTCCCATTACCCTCTTCTCCAAACTTGCTCTACCTAGTTCTGGCACTACTCTTGTTGCCAACCATTGTAGTTTTCAGTTTTGGCTTTATGGCTTAAAGAAGTTTGCGACCAGACCATATTGTCACTTCAAAACTTAATAAATTTGGTTAATGAACTGACAAGAACACAGGATAATGTTGAAGGAAACATTTTTTTTTTAGTTATATATGAGAGTTGTTACATTCTTGTACAGCCGCAAGTACTCGTAGCGTTTCGGGCAGGTCCCTGGAATACGACCCCCACGAAGAATCGTTTTTACAGCCAAGTAGCCATTTTACTGTTGAGTTAAACAGAGGCTACAGTTAAGGATTTGCGCCCAGTAAATCCTCCCCGGCCAGGATACGAACCCATGACAAAGCGCTCGCGGAACGAGCGAGCGCTTTTATTACTTCCCAATAACCCCAGAATTTAGACGTGTTCACCTAGTGACCAATGCCAGTTTAGGTAGCAGCGGGAGACTGCTTCCCGGAGTCTAAGTAAAGTCGGCGGTCACTACCAATACTAAATACTTGAAGAAATGTTGAAAATCCAAATGAAATAACTTTAAATAAATAAGCAATTGGCGATAGAAAGATAACTAAAAAATATCAAGTAATGAGGAGGGTTAATGAAGAGTAAAGCTTAGTGGCGCAGAGTAAAGGAGCAGCAATGATAATGTCCCTCAGCTCGGGACCGCTGGTTATCGAACCTGGTGGCTCTCTGGACACCAGCCATATGGGCACAACCAAACTTCTTGCGTCTCCCTTTACATGGAAGATGCAAGTCAGTGAGCCACACCACTCTCCCAGACGCTGCCTCCCCTTAGTGAGCCACACCACTCTCCCAGACGCTGCCTCCCCTTAGTGAGCCACACCACTCTCCCAGACGCTGCCTCCCCTTAGTGAGCCACACCACTCTCCCAGACGCTGCCTCCCCTTAGTGAGCCACACCACTCTCCCAGACGCTGCCTCCCCTTAGTGAGCCACACCACTCTCCCAGACGCTGCCTCCCCTTAGTGAGCCACACCACTCTCCCAGACGCTGCCTTCCCTCCCTCCCTCCCTCCCCCCCCCCTCTCTCTCTCTCTCTCTCTCTCTCTCTCTCTCTCTCTCTCTCTCTCTCTCTCTCTCTCTCTCTCTCTCTCTCTCTCTCTCTCTCTCTCTCTCTCTCTTTCTCTCCTCTCTCTCTCTTTCTCTCCCTCTCTCTCTCTCTCTCTCTCTCTCTCTCTCCTTCTCTCTCTCTCTCTCCTCTCTCTCTCTCTCTCTCTCTCTCTCTCTCTCTCTCTCTCTCTCTCTCTCTCTCCTTCTCTCTCTCTCTCTCTCTCAATATATATATATATATATATATATATATATATATATATATATATATATATATATATATATATATATATATATATATATATATATATATTATATATATATATATATATGTCGTACCTAGTAGACAGAACGCACTTCTCGCCTACTATACAAGGCCCGATTTGCCTAATAGGCCGAGTGATTTTCTTTATTTTCAATAAATTGTTTCCAATTAGTTTATTTAGACTTTAATTATTATATTATATTAAAACCATAAATTACTAACGTAGTTGTGTTAGTTTAGGTTAGGTTTAATTAATAGGTAGGGTTGGTTCGATTCGGTCATATATCTACGTTAGTTTCAACTCAAATTAAAAGAACTTAACTCATAAATAATGAAATGGATACCTTATCATATCATAAAAAAATCGAAAAACATTTTAATTGAGGAAAATTTGGCTTATTAGGCAAATCGGGCCTTGCATAGTAGGCCGAGAAGTGCGTTCTGGCTACTAGGTACGACATATATATATATATATATATATATATATATATATATATATATATATATATATATATATATATATATATATATATATATATATATATATATATATATTATTAAATATGACCGAAAAAGTAAGATGCCACATCACCCCATCCACCTCACTCAAATGTAGATATAAAATCGGAGATACGTAAGTTCTATTCAGTTGTGTATTTGTGAACTAAAGTCTTTGAAAATGTAATAAGTTTTACGAAACGCGCCCGTGTCGCGTCAGACTAGAAATAAAAATGAATTTTGGAGAATTGATTTTTGATTTACCTCTAACAGTGAAGCGTAATGTACGAAAGATTGAGAAAATTCGTGTTAGAATTATTAATCTTACTTTTTCGGTCATATTTAATAATATATGTCTACAGGAAAGACTGCTACCAAAATATACTAATATATATATATATATATATATATGCGAACAAGCCTGAATGGTCCCCAGGACTATATGCGAATGAAAACTCACACCCCAGAAGTGACTCGAACCCATACTCCCAGAAGCAACGCAACTGGTAACTACAGGGCGCCTTAATCCGCTTGACCATCACGGCCGTCAAAAGGAAGTGATAGCCGAGGCTATTTGAGCCACTTCCCCGACGGCAACTCGGATGGTAATCTTGGGCATAGCATTTCACCAAATCACCTCATTCTTTGGGGCACACGTGAGGAACACAAATGCGAACAAGCCTAAATGGTCCCCAGGACTATATGCGAATGAAAACTCACACCCCAGAAGTGACTCGAACCCATACTCCCAGAAGCAACGCAACTGGTAACTACAGGGCGCCTTAATCCGCTTGACCATCACGGCCGTCAAAAGGAAGTGATAGCCGAGGCTATTTGAGCCACTTCCCCGACGGCAACTCGGATGGTAATCTTGGGCATAGCATTTCACCAAATCACCTCATTCTTTGGGGCACACGTGAGGAACACAAATGCGAACAAGCCTGAATGGTCCCCAGGACTATATGCGAATGAAAACTCACACCCCAGAAGTGACTCGAACCCATACTCCCAGAAGCAACGCAACTGGTAACTACAGGGCGCCTTAATCCGCTTGACCATCACGGCCGTCAAAAGGAAGTGATAGCCGAGGCTATTTGAGCCACTTCCCCGACGGCAACTCGGATGGTAATCTTGGGCATAGCATTTCACCAAATCACCTCATTCTTTGGGGCACACGTGAGGAACACAAATGCGAACAAGCCTGAATGGTCCCCAGGACTATATGCGAATGAAAACTCACACCCCAGAAGTGACTCGAACCCATACTCCCAGAAGCAACGCAACTGGTAACTACAGGGCGCCTTAATCCGCTTGACCATCACGGCCGTCAAAAGGAAGTGATAGCCGAGGCTATTTGAGCCACTTCCCCGACGGCAACTCGGATGGTAATCTTGGGCATAGCATTTCACCAAATCACCTCATTCTTTGGGGCACACGTGAGGAACACAAATGCGAACAAGCCTAAATGGTCCCCAGGACTATATGCGAATGAAAACTCACACCCCAGAAGTGACTCGAACCCATACTCCCAGAAGCAACGCAACTGGTAACTACAGGGCGCCTTAATCCGCTTGACCATCACGGCCGTCAAAAGGAAGTGATAGCCGAGGCTATTTGAGCCACTTCCCCGACGGCAACTCGGATGGTAATCTTGGGCATAGCATTTCACCAAATCACCTCATTCTTTGGGGCACACGTGAGGAACACAAATGCGAACAAGCCTGAATGGTCCCCAGGACTATATGCGAATGAAAACTCACACCCCAGAAGTGACTCGAACCCATACTCCCAGAAGCAACGCAACTGGTAACTACAGGGCGCCTTAATCCGCTTGACCATCACGGCCGTCAAAAGGAAGTGATAGCCGAGGCTATTTGAGCCACTTCCCCGACGGCAACTCGGATGGTAATCTTGGGCATAGCATTTCACCAAATCACCTCATTCTTTGGGGCACACGTGAGGAACACAAATGCGAACAAGCCTGAATGGTCCCCAGGACTATATGCGAATGAAAACTCACACCCCAGAAGTGACTCGAACCCATACTCCCAGAAGCAACGCAACTGGTAACTACAGCCTCGGCTATCACTTCCTTTTGACGGCCGTGATGGTCAAGCGGATTAAGGCGCCCTGTAGTTACCAGTTGCGTTGCTTCTGGGAGTATGGGTTCGAGTCACTTCTGGGGTGTGAGTTTTCATTCGCATATAGTCCTGGGGACCATTCAGGCTTGTTCGCATTTGTGTTCCTCACGTGTGCCCCAAAGAATGAGGTGATTTGGTGAAATGCTATGCCCAAGATTACCATCCGAGTTGCCGTCGGGGAAGTGGCTCAAATAGCCTCGGCTATCACTTCCTTTTGACGGCCGTGATGGTCAAGCGGATTAAGGCGCCCTGTAGTTACCAGTTGCGTTGCTTCTGGGAGTATGGGTTCGAGTCACTTCTGGGGTGTGAGTTTTCATTCGCATATAGTCCTGGGGACCATTCAGGCTTGTTCGCATTTGTGTTCCTCACGTGTGCCCCAAAGAATGAGGTGATTTGGTGAAATGCTATGCCCAAGATTACCATCCGAGTTGCCGTCGGGGAAGTGGCTCAAATAGCCTCGGCTATCACTTCCTTTTGACGGCCGTGATGGTCAAGCGGATTAAGGCGCCCTGTAGTTACCAGTTGCGTTGCTTCTGGGAGTATGGGTTCGAGTCACTTCTGGGGTGTGAGTTTTCATTCGCATATAGTCCTGGGGACCATTCAGGCTTGTTCGCATTTGTGTTCCTCACGTGTGCCCCAAAGAATGAGGTGATTTGGTGAAATGCTATGCCCAAGATTACCATCCGAGTTGCCGTCGGGGAAGTGGCTCAAATAGCCTCGGCTATCACTTCCTTTTGACGGCCGTGATGGTCAAGCGGATTAAGGCGCCCTGTAGTTACCAGTTGCGTTGCTTCTGGGAGTATGGGTTCGAGTCACTTCTGGGGTGTGAGTTTTCATTCGCATATAGTCCTGGGGACCATTCAGGCTTGTTCGCATTTGTGTTCCTCACGTGTGCCCCAAAGAATGAGGTGATTTGGTGAAATGCTATGCCCAAGATTACCATCCGAGTTGCCGTCGGGGAAGTGGCTCAAATAGCCTCGGCTATCACTTCCTTTTGACGGCCGTGATGGTCAAGCGGATTAAGGCGCCCTGTAGTTACCAGTTGCGTTGCTTCTGGGAGTATGGGTTCGAGTCACTTCTGGGGTGTGAGTTTTCATTCGCATATAGTCCTGGGGACCATTCAGGCTTGTTCGCATTTGTGTTCCTCACGTGTGCCCCAAAGAATGAGGTGATTTGGTGAAATGCTATGCCCAAGATTACCATCCGAGTTGCCGTCGGGGAAGTGGCTCAAATAGCCTCGGCTATCACTTCCTTTTGACGGCCGTGATGGTCAAGCGGATTAAGGCGCCCTGTAGTTACCAGTTGCGTTGCTTCTGGGAGTATGGGTTCGAGTCACTTCTGGGGTGTGAGTTTTCATTCGCATATAGTCCTGGGGACCATTCAGGCTTGTTCGCATTTGTGTTCCTCACGTGTGCCCCAAAGAATGAGGTGATTTGGTGAAATGCTATGCCCAAGATTACCATCCGAGTTGCCGTCGGGGAAGTGGCTCAAATAGCCTCGGCTATCACTTCCTTTTGACGGCCGTGATGGTCAAGCGGATTAAGGCGCCCTGTAGTTACCAGTTGCGTTGCTTCTGGGAGTATGGGTTCGAGTCACTTCTGGGGTGTGAGTTTTCATTCATATATATATATATATATATATATATATATATATATATATATATATATATATATATATATATATATATATATATATATATGAATTGCGGCCATGCACGGGCAGACCAATACGGCAGCCATGGTCTCATCTGTCGTAAGACACAGGGAAAGATTGCCAGACATGAAGCAGTCAATGACATCATCAAGAGAAGTTTGGCGTCAGCTGGGTGCCCAGCACAAAGGGAACCTCAGTTGTGCAGGCCTGACAACAGCCAAAAACGCCCAGATGGAGTCACCCTGCAGCCGTGGAGAGAAGGTAAACAGGTCGTGTGGGACTACACGTGTGCATCCACATTGGCCGATACCTATCTACCATACAGCGCAGCTGAGGGAGGCGGGGCGGCCACCTTCAGGGAGACCCAGAAAACTAACAAGTACAGGGACCTAGAACGTTGTTACAGGTTCGTGCCAATAGGCTCTGAGACTCTGGGCGCCTGGGGTAAATGTGCACTTAAGTTCCTGAAGGAGCTGGGCGAGGAACTCATTGGGAAGACTAGAGACCCAAGAGCGGCCAGTTTTATGTTCCAGCGCCTCAGTGTCGCTGTTCAGAGGGGAAATGCGTGTTGTATCTTGGGTACGCACCCGACCCCCGAGGAACTGGACGAGGTCTTCGAACACTGATTGGTATATTGTTATATTGTTATATAAGTGTGTGTTTTCTGTAAACTGTAACATTGCAATAAAAAAAAAAAAAAAAAAAAAAAAAAACAATAATAGGGGTGGTAGGAGAGGAAAAGATTAAAGTATTCAGTAAGAATCCACAAGGTCTTCTCTGAACACTATTTATTTTCTTCTTCGAGGATGTGGGTCCCTTTAATTAAACCAGTGGTGGTACCCCTATATATATATATATATATATATATATATATATATATATATATATATATATATATATATATATATATATATATATATATATATATATATATATATATATATATATAATCGCCATGGGCGATTAACGATGCATAAGCAACAAGGCTCCATTAAGGAATATATAATCTCTTCCCACAACCAGACCATCACCAGAGAACTCTTAACAAAAAACACGGAAATCATCGATAGATACAGCAATAGCAGACGGCTTGATATCTGCGAGGCACTACACATTAAGAAGTCGACACCAGCAATCAACAGCCAATTAATGCACAACTATATTCTACCCACTTCAAGACTCCGGACCGATATAGAAGCATCAAGAAATATGGGCCAATAGGCCCTTTGCAGTTACTTCCATTCTTCCCTTTAACTTACAAAATATTAAACCCATTGTTTCGTGTTCTGTCTTGTGTTGAAAGTTTGTTTTCACCTCATCCAAAACTGTTGTAACATATCACCTCACCCAAATGCAGGTATAAAATCAAAGCTGTTTAAACTCTTTTTAGTGTTTGCAGGTTATAGTTGTGTGTGTGTAAACTAAAGTCTTTGAAAATGTAATAAGTTATTACGAAACGCGTTCAAGTGTTGCGTCAGACTTGAAATAAAAATGAATTTTGAAGAATTGATTTTTATATTACCATCAACAGTGAAAAGAAACATAAGAAATATTGGGAAAATTCGTGTAAGAATTATTAATCTTACTTTTTCGGTCATATTTAATAATATATGTCTACAGGAAAGACTGCTACCAAAATATACTAATATTACAACGCACGACCCAGCAGCAAGGAATCAAGCCTTCACGATAAAATATCGCCAAGATCTGATTCGTAATCAGATACATAAGGCAGAAAATTAAATCAAAGACAACAAAACGCAACTACTTCATGCTACAAACCAATGGAGAAACAGCAACATCGACGAAAGTCTCCGTACTGGCATCGAGCAACACCTCGACACCCTCACAGATCGACATCACCTCAGCACCGAAACCAGGATAATCAAGAAACTAACAACGTTATATGGAGGACCTATGGCAGTTCAACGACCAAGAGACGGCTTCCTGAACCTTGCAGGAATCAACCTCACTGAGGACCAAGTTACTCTCCTAAATCTGGGTATAAACTGTCACGTTATGTCCAGACCAAGTGAGATGGCCTGGAAAGTGGAGTTGGAGATTCTGTTGGACGACATATTCGACCTCGAGACACAAAAGAAGGTCACCACCAAAGACACCTTACAAGCAGAACTTATAGCGGAAGGAGGAAAGAATCGAGGCAACTACAGAAGCACCATACTGTCCCCCGAGCTCAAAGCGGCAGCTAAGAGCCTTCGTGAGAACAAGGAGATAGTCGTCAGGAGAGGTGACAAGTCGCCAATATACGTCATTCTTATACAAGACGAATATCTGGCGAAAATGAACCTCATTCTCTCTGACCAAACTAAATTCCAAAGGGATTGAAATTGAATATTGAAAGCAAAGGTCAACAAATTGATCGAAACTGTAAACGCCAAAAAATCCGGACTCCACCTGCCAAAGATTATTGGGGAATATAAACCTGGATACGCATATGGAAATGTCAAGACACATAACCCTGGAAACCCACTTCGGCCAATCATCAGCCAGATACCCACACCCAAGTACAGACTAACGAAGCGACTCAACGGCTTGCTGACTCCTTATGTCTCTTGTGCCTTCAGCCTGAAGTCTCCAAAGGAATTTGTTGACTTACTGCGGGGAACACTGGCCACAGGGATAAGAGCCTCGTTGGACGTAGAATCACTGTTTACCAACGTACCTGTGGATGAAACAATCGGGATGATAGCGGACAGAGTGTATCGTGATCCGGCCTGTACTCCTCTTGACATACCAGAAAACATTCTAAGGAAACTACTCCAAGCTTATACTAAAGAGGCACCCTTCTTCAGCCCGGATGGGCACATGTATAAGCAAGTAGTCGGGGTCGCCATGGGTTCTCCCCTAGGTGTTCTGTTTGCGAACTTCTACATGGGTACCATCGAACAAAAGGTCTTAGTCGACATGAACTTGAAACTGGCCATATACAGCAGGTATGTTGACGACATTTTTACACAGGTACCTGATGTCAGACACCTGCAGGAGCTGAAGGAGGCATTTAAGCAGAACTCTGTGTTCCGTTTCACTTACGAGATGGAGAAGGATGGGAAGCTGCCCTTTCTAGATGTCACACTCATGGAAAGGAGCGGAGGTTTCCACACTGCAGTCTACACTAAGGAAACAAACATAGGAATTGGTCGCAATGCCAACAGTGACCGCCCAGACGTGTTCAAGAGGAGTGTCGTTAACGCTTATGTCGACCGTGCTCTCAGCCACAGCTCAGGATGGAAGCAAGTCGA
Organism: Procambarus clarkii; assembly: GCF_040958095.1. NCBI lineage: Eukaryota > Metazoa > Arthropoda > Malacostraca > Decapoda > Cambaridae > Procambarus > Procambarus clarkii. Next base: position 1,922,957 of record NC_091205.1, on the reverse strand, counting down.
TGAAGAACTCTGTAGGGTAAGGCAGGTCCTAGTCAACAACGGCTTCTCCAATGGTTTCGTTAAAGACATCATAAGAAGGAAGGTGAAACGCCATTCAACCTCTGAAGAGACAACTAACACAACACCTGTACCCCCTATTAGACTATTTTACAGGAACTTCTTTTCCACAGCTCATAAAATGGAGGAAAGGGTCCTGAAAGGTATTATTAATAGAAACGTTATCCCTACAGACAAAAATCAAAAGATACAATTGACGGTCTACTATGAAACCAAGAAAATGGCCGACCTACTCAGACACAAAGCAGAATGCTTTAAAAGAAACCAATATCGTCTATGCCTTCAAATGCCCACTTGGGGACTGTAAGCCTCAAAGAATTCAGTATTTAGGCAAGACAACAACATCTCTTTCCAGGCGATTAACGATGTATAAGCAACAGGGCTCCATTAAGGAACATATAATCTCTTCCCACAACCAGACCATCACCAGAGAAGTCTTAACAACAAACACGGAAATCATCTATAGATACAGCGATAGCAGGCGGCTTGATATCTGCGAGGCACAACACATTAAGAAGTCAACACCAGCAATCAACAGCCAATTAATGCACAACTATATTCTACCCACTTCAAGACTCCGCACCATATAGAAGCATCAAGAAATATGGGCCAATAGGCCATTTGCAGTTTTTCCATTCTTCCCTTTAACTTACAAAATATTATACTCATTGTTTTGCGTCCTCTGGTGAGCATGTGTGGAATGGGATAGCATCTGTTTGTGAACTGGATCACTACTCTACATATGAACAAAAATACTACTACTACTAAAGGATTTGCATATAACACCCGGTCTGGGAAGGGTGAAGTGATGCTCGATGGTTTGGGCTTGGAAGGGGGGTGGGAGGGGGTTGGGGTTTGGTGGGGGTGCATGGGGGTGAGGGTAAGGTCATCCCAATACCTCGTCCATCTCACTGCACCTCAAACCATTACGCCAGATGTGTGTAATTGCGATGCTCCTGGGATTGATGTTAAATAATAATAAAAGAATAACAATTATATATAATGGGTTTACTTCTCCTAACTATTTATTTATTTATTATTCTGTATAGCGAGAAAAGCGTGTAAGTTGATAACTTGCGGGTGTCAAGTGTAAGGGAAGGGAGCGGTCGGCTAAGGTGTGCGGTGTCACCTCGTTTAGCCTCAGTCATGTGTCAACCTTTACAGACGCGAGCCGCCTCCGAAGGCTCGCTCCCCGCCAAAAAATGTTTCCCTCTTTCAGTAAACGCTAACCTACTGTCTTTGACTGAGTTTACTAAGTGATGTGCCGTGTGGTGACACTTCTCAGGTCTATGTGTCGGTATGTGATCCTGGTCCGTACCACTCTAGAAGGTAAGGGAGGGGAGGGGGGCCCCACTCACCCACCCTGTTTACAAAACAGTTCGGCTAAATTCTCACCCTCATTTGAACACACCGCTCCTAGTACAGTTCACGGCTTCTATGTGGTCTACTGGTATGTGGTGAGAGCCTCATGTCTATGTGGTCGTGTGATGCTGCTGAGTATGTACAGCTCTGGAAGCTACATGTAGGGGTGTGGACTGAGGAAGTGTGTGGAATTGTCAATTGATTGATTGATGATGACTGTCACCTGCATGGGAGGCTGAGGGGGAGGCTGCGTCATATAACCTTACCTCCTTATTGCGAACACAGACCACTCAAGCGTCAGGGCACGACATGGAGGAGCCCCATCGCTCCTAGTACAGTTCTCATACATTCCGTTATGTGGTCTGCCTGCTGCTATGTGCCGGTGTGAGCTGTGTCAGGAGTATGGTACGCGGTATTGCTGTCACTCCCAGCAATGTGGTGGTGGTGTTGGTATGTGGTATGTCCTGCTATGTGGATGGAGGGGGAGGGGAGGGCGTGACTGACTATGAAAGAGGTTAATGATGACATTCGCAACAGTTAGGCTTCTAGGAAACAGGATTGGTTCAACAGAAATTGAGAGAGGGCCTGAGACCAAAAGACACAAAAATGGAATCAATACAGGAAGAGGCCAAACCCCCAAACATACCAGCGATACAAAGATGCGAGAAACAACTACACGGTAGTAAGGAGAGAGGCAGAAAGAAATTTTGAAAAAGGGATAGCGGACAAATGCAAAACAGAACCAGGTCTGTTCTATAAATTCATAAAAAACAAATTGCAGGTAAAGAATAATATTCAGAGGTAGACAATGGGAAATAGATTCACGGAAAATGAAAAGGAAATAAGTGAAACATTAAACGAAAAGTTCCAAAGTGTGTTTGTACAAAATGAAATCTTCAGGGAACCAGACACAATAAGAATTCCAGAGAACAACATAGAGCACATAGAGGTGTCTAGAGACGAAGTGGAAAAAATGCTCAAGGAGCTAAATAAGAACAAAGCAGGTGGTCCAGATGGAGTTTCACCATGGGTTCTGAGAGAATGTGCACCTGAGCTCAGCATTCCACTTCAACTGATTTTTCAGGCATACATGTTTACAGGAGTTGTAGCTGTTGGGTGGAAAAAGGCTAACATAGTTCCAATCTACAAAAGTGGAAGCAGGGAAGACCCCCTTAATTATAGACCTGTATCATTGACAAGTTTAATAGTCAAAATATTGGATAAAATAATTAAAACTAAATGGGTAGAACACCTGGAGAGAAATGATATAATATCAGACACACAGTATGGTTTTCGATCTGGAAGATCCTGTGAATCGAATTTACTCAGTTTCTATGATCGAGCAACAGAGATATTACAGGAAAGAGATAGTTGGGTTGACTGCATCTATCTGGACCTAAAAAAGGCTTTCGACAGAGTTCCACATAAGAGGTTGTTCTGGAAACTGGAAAATATTGGAGGGGTGACAGGTAAGTTTCTAACATGGATGAAAAATTTTCTGACTGATAGAAAAATGAGGGCAGTGATCAGAGGCAATGTATCGGACTGGAGAAATGTCACAAGTGGAGTACCACAGAGTTCAGTTCTTGCACCAGTGATGTTTATTGTCTACATAAATGATCTACCAGTTGGTGCAGAATTAAATGAACATGTTTCCTGATGATGCTAAGATAATAGGAAGGATAACAAACTTAGATGATTGTCATGCCCTTCAAGATGACCTGGACAAAATAAGTATATGGAGCACCACTTGGCAAATGGAATTTAATGTTAATAAATGCCATGTTATGGAATGTGGAATAGGAGAACATAGACCCCACACAACCTATATATTATGTGAGAAATCTTTAAAAAATTCTGATAAAGATAGAGATCTAGGGGTGGTTCTAGATAGAAAACTATCACCTGAGGACCACGTAAAGAATATTGTGCGAGGAACCTATGCCACGCTTTCTAACTTCAGAATTGCTTTTAAATACATGGATGGCGATATACTAAAGAAATTGTTCACGACTTTTGTTAGGCCAAAGCTAGAATATGCAGCGGTTGTGTGGTGCCCATATCTTAAGAAGCACATCAACAAACTGGAAAAAGTGCAAAGACATGCTACTAAGTGGCTCCCAGAACTGAAGGGCAAGAGCTACGAGGAGAGGTTATCTTGAGATCTTGAGATGATTTCGGGGCTTTAGTGTCTCCGCGGCCCGGTCCTAGACCAGGCCTCCACCCCCAGGAAGCAGCCCGTGACAGCTGACTAACTCCCAGGTACCTATTTACTGCTAGGTAACAGGGGCATTCAGGGTGAAAGAAACTTTGCCCATTTGTTTCTGCCTCGTGCGGGAATCGAACCCGCGCCACAGAATTACGAGTCCTGCGCGCTATCCACCAGGCTACGAGGCCCCGTCTACGAGGTTAGAGGCATTAAATATGCCAAAACTAGAAGACAGAAGAAAAAGAGGTGATATGATCACTACATACAAAATAGTAACAGGAATTGATAAAATCGATAGGGAAGATTTCCTGAGACCTCGAACTTTAAGAACAAGAGGTCATTGATATAAACTAGCTAAACACAGATGCCGAAGAAATATAAGAAAATTCACTTTTGCAAACAGAGTGGTAGACGGTTGGAACAAGTTAGGTGAGAAAGTGGTGGAGGCCAAGACCGTCAGTAGTTTCAAAGCGTTATATGACAAAGAGAGCTGGGAAGACGGGACACCACGAGCATAGCTCTCATCCTGTAATTACACACACACACACACACACACACACACACACACACACACACACACACACACACACACACACACACACACACACACACACACACACACACACACACACACACACACACACACACACACACACACACACCTGGAGTATGCGGCTCCAGCATGGAGTCAATATCTAGTCAAGCATAAAACTAAACTGGAAAAGATTCAAGGTTTGCCACCAGACTAGTACCCGAGCTAAGAGGCATGAGCTACAAGAAGAGACTACGGGAATTAAACCTCACTTCGTTGGAAGACAGAAGAGTTAGGGGGGACATGATCACCACATTCAAGATTCTCAAGGGAGTCGACAGGGTTGATAAAGACAGGACACAAGGGGCACACGCACTAGGGGACACAGGTGGAAACTGAGTGCCCAAATGAGCCACAGAGTTATTAGGAAGAACTTTTTTAGTGTAAGAGTGGTTGACAAATGGAATGCTTTAGGAAGTGATGTGGTGGAGGCTGACTCCATACACAGTTTCAAGTGTAGATATGATAGAGCCCAATAGGCTCAGGAACCTGTACACCTGTTGATTGACGGTTGAGAGACGGAACCAAAGAGCCAGAGCTCAACCCCCGCAAGCACCCCCAGGTCCCTTTCACGCATCGTCACAGGTAGGCTGTTCCCCTTCATTGTGTACTGTCCCTTTGGTCTCCTATCTCCTAGTCCCATTTCCATAACTTTACATTTGCTCGTGTTGAATTCCAGTAGCCATTTCTCTGACCATCTCTGCAACCTGTTCAGGTCCTCTTGGAGGATCCTGCAATCCTCATCTGTCACACCTCTTCTCATCAACTTTGCGTCATCCGCAAACATCGACATGTAGGACTCTAAGCCTGTAAACATGTCGTTAACATATACAAGAAATAGAATTGGTCCCAGCACCGATCCTTGTGGTACTCCACTTGTTACTGTTCGCCAGTCCGACTTCTCGCCCCTTACCGTAACTCTTTGGCTCCTTCCTGTTAGGTAGTTCCTTATCCATGCTAGGACCTTTCCCCCACCCTCGCCTGCCTCTCGAACTTGAACAGCAGTCTCATGTGCGGTACTGTATCAAAGGCTTTTTGGCAGTCCTGAAATATGCAGTCTGCCCAACCATCTCTGTCCTGTCTTATCCACGTTGTGTGTGTGTGTGTGTGTGTGTGTGTGTGTGTGTGTGTGTGTGTGTGTGTGTGTGTGTGTGTGTGTGTGTGTGTGTGTGTGTGTGTGTGTGTGTGTGTGTGTGTGTGTGGAAAAAAAAATTAGTAGTTAGTTACAGTAAATTGATTGACAGCTAAACAGTTGAGCAGTGGGCCGAAAGAGCAGAGCTCAAGAACAACTTGTTGAATACAACTAGGTGAATACACACCCGTCACCGCGTGGAGGTTAAAGCCTGGATTCTCTTTAATGAGAAAGTGGAGTGGTCCTCCGGGTCTGTCATGTCGGGAATTTATTGGAAAATTGAAGTCGGGGGAAAAAAGGAATAATTTCATTGATGTAATTACAGAGAATCAAAGAAATTTTTATAAAGATCAATGAAAACCTCTTGATTATCACGTGTCGTACATTATAATGATAATACAATTGTCATGTTTTCTTCGTTAAAAGTCAGTATTAATTCTCAATCAGATCTGGAATACACTTTCTAGCTAGTGTACATTTTTCTTTTTAATATGTTTACAGCCAATTATGTTAAAAAATTAATTGGTGAATTCGTAATATATCAATAGAATAAACTCAAAACGAAAATAATTAATGTGTGAAACAGGAGCAAGTGAGAGAGAGCGGAGGGATGAGTTGTGAGAGAGGAGACTGGTCCATGGGAGATGGTGGGAGGAGCAGTGCTAGGATTCCAGTTGTGTGGGAGAGTCTGCCCGATAATTGGCTGGTGTGTCTTACCTTGACTGAGTGAGGTGGTAAGTTTAACCATATGGCCGGATAACTGTCAAGAACCTGAAGCTCTAACGTAAAGCAACTGAGGCTTTATGGAGGACAAAGAAATGGACAAACGTACATTACATAGACCAAGTAGTATGAGGTGAAATGAGTGATTATATTCTTGTTGTCGGTTGGGTGAGTCGATGTAAGGAGAAAGTTCTCTCTCTTGGTTAGGTAAGGTGGCCCTAAGAGTATGCTAGCACTTGATACTGGGATGAGAGTGCCTGATATGTAGAGCCTCGGCACTGTCTAATCTTCAATTGTTGCTGTGTCTGTCGATTACTTTGATGTTATTGGTCAGGATATCTCTGGCGGTGATCTTGTGGCACACAAAAATGAGGTACTCTCATATGAAGCCGCGTTGCTCGTGCATAGCCAGTCGCCCTGTAAGAGATGTTGTATTACCAACATATTTTGATCCTTGAGACTCCCCAAGTGGGAATGTAAAAACATAAACCTCATTCGTCTCTTTAGGGTATTTCGTTTGATGTAAGACGTTCAGTTGATGGTCGTCTTGCTCGTATGGTGAGCTTAATCTTATGTTGAGTGTTGGTAGGGTTAACCTTTGTCAAATAGTTGTTTCAGGACTTTTCTTCCGTCTTATGGACCATTAAAAGAAGTTCCTTTAAATGAATGTAATAGATGGAACTGATGCTGTAGCGATGATCTCTTCATACACTTCATTAGAGAGAGTAACTTGCTCCTCAGTGAGGTTGATTTCGGCGTGATTTACGAAGCCATCTTAAATCTGTCACGTTATATACAAACCAAGTGAGATGGCCCGGAAGGTGGAGAGGAGATGCTTCAAGATACCATATTCGACCTTGAGAGAGAATGATACATTGTGATCACGAAGAATACATCACATGTCGAACTTCTGGCGGAGGGGAGAGAGTGTAGGTAACTATAAAAACTCAGTATTATCTCTTGTGCTCAAAACGACAGCTAAAAGACCTTCGTGGGAACAAGGAAATTATTGTTAGAAGGGATAATAACTCGCAAATGTTACTCTCCTTACTTTCAAAAACATGAATATACTGAGAAAATAAATCTCATTCTCAATGACAAAGTTAAATTCCAAAGGACCACTTGGGATGCGACTGAAAAACTGAAAACAATGGTAAAGAGAATGGTTGAAAATGTTAAAGTCAAAAGGACTGAACTTCACCTACTGCAAGCTATTGGAGAGGATAAAGCTGGAAATATACATGGGACTATTATGACTCACAAATTTGGAAACACACTTCGTCCTATTATCAACCAGATATCTACTTCCACGTACAGAGAGGATGAGGGACTCAACATCCTGCTGAGTTAACACGTGCCATGCGAGTCCAGCCTTAACTCACCCAAGTCAGTTGTTGACTCACTTCCAGGGCAACAGAAACTGTGTTTGAGATCTCCAGATGTTGAGTTGCTCTTCAGCAAACATGGTCGTAGATGATGAACTTGGATTGATGATCAAAATGTTCATCGGGATCAACTCTGCACTCCTCCTGACATCCCACAATGAATATGTAACAATTATCATCCCTGCAAAGGTACACGTATCAGGATGACTAAAATTATATGCAGTTTTTTTTATAATACAAATGCCTGGCATAATGCTTGGGGAGATGGGAAAACTCTATATGAAAGAATGAGAACCATCTTTGATAGTTTAAGTACAGAAATGATTATTATTATATAATGGAATTGAAATATTCCAACCTCAAAATTCATGTCACAGAAAATAATGTCATCATTGTCCTTAAAGCCTTGTGTTTTGACACCACTTTTTGTAACATTACACCAATATGTAGCAGTGGAACCCCAGAAAGCTACATTTTTGTTGCATTATTTTTAAGAAAATGCAACATTTTGCATTTTTTGGAAAATAATTCTAAACACCAAACATAAATACTCCTAGGACTAGTATAGCACATATATGTACTATATATTTGGCCTCAGATAGCGTGTATTAGGCCTAGGAGGGTTACGTTAGGTTTTATTAGCAAACATATATATAAACTCTTTTTCCGGTTTGTCCAAATTCAATAATACAAAAGACTACTTTGTGTTGGTCCATCACGACATATTTGTACTTTAAACAACATAATTACTAAGAGTATTCTCTTTTTAGGAGGATGGCAAGGGAAGGAAACTATCAGGAGAAAACGCCAAGCTATTATTACTATATAGCACTTGAAAGGGGTCTGGATAAGGATTTGGGATGGGACGGTGTGGAAGGAATGGTGCCCAACCACTTGGGCGGTCGGGGATTGAACGCCGACCTGCATGAAGCGAGACCGTCGCTCTACCGTCCAGCCGAAGTGGATGGGTTAGGAGAGTGGGCCTCCTAGCACTCACAAGAGATGAACGCGAACACAGCTCAGGAGCTAAAACATTACTTGTAATAAAAATGTATAAAAATTCTAATGTGTATCTTCAAAGACTAGAACAGTGTCCTGCTCCATAGTAAATCACCTCCTTTACTCTTCACTATTCCTCCCAAAACCGTAAACAAACAAGGAAGGAAGATTAATAAAAAAAACTTCAGCTTGAAGTAAAGTGGGTTAAGCTTGACTGTTGCCCTCAGTACATGGCGCTACTCTGCTGCACTGTTTACACTGATGGCCGCCTGTGCAACTCTCGGGTACGGCCGGAAAAGCCATTATCGTAACGACTGGCGATGAATCCTCCCCTGAGTAGTGTGCTCTAATAAATACATGAACTCCACCCTCCGGATAAGCTTATTTGCCATTCAAATTTGTGCATAGCTCGAAAGTTAACTCTGAAATGAGAGATTATATTATCCAAAATTACAGTGAACTGCTCAAGACACGAGTGTAACATGACTTTTGTTAGAGCCAAGCAAAGGAACCACACAACTGCTGAAGTTAGAGTCATAGTCCCACATGGATTGCGAATGCACTTATGAACATACAAATGTTATTGTATAATAAGTGAAGCATTCCTCGAGATTATTCAGATTTTTTTCGAAGACTTCTTTGTATTCCATCTGTTCATGCGTACTCACCTATTTGTACTCTCCTATTTGTGCTTGCAGGGGTTGAGCTCTGGCTCTTTGGCCCTGCCTCTCAACTGTCAATCAACTTTGGTCCTACCTCTCAACTGTCAATCAACTACTCTGACACTAAAAAATTATTTCTAATATCTCTGTGGCTCGTTTGGGCACTCAGTTTCCACTTGTGTCCCCTAGTGCGTGTGCCCCTTGTGTTAAATAGCCTGTCTTTATCAACCCTGTCAATTCCTCTGAGAATCTTGTACGTGGTGATATTCCCCCTAACTCTTCTGTCTTCTAGCGACGTGAGGTTTAATTCCTTTAGTCTCTCCTCGTAGCTCATACCTCTCAGCCCGTGTACTAGTCTGGTGGCAAATCTTTGAACTTTTTCCAGTTTGATCTTATGCTTGACTATATATGGACTCCATGCTGGGCTGCATGCTCCAGGATTGGTCTGACATAGGTGGTATACAAAGTTCTGAATGAGTATTTGCACAAGTGTCAAAATGCCGTTCTTATGTCAGCCAACCTGGCATATGCTACTGATGTCATCCTTTTGATATGGGCTTCAGGGGACAGGTCTGGCGTGATATTAACCCCAAGGTCTTTCTCTCTCTCTGACTCTTGAAGAATTTCATCTCCCAAATGATACCTTGTAACTGGCCTCCTGCTCCCACACCTATCTTCATTACATTACATTTGCTTGGGTTAAACTCTAACAACCATTCGACCATTCCTTTAGTGTGTCTAGGTTTCTTGAAGCCTCAAGCAGTCCTCCTCTGTCTTAATCCTTCTCATAATTTTGGCATCGCTTGCAAACATTGAGAGGAATGAGTCTATACCCTCTGGGAGATCGTTTACGTATATCAGAAACAGGATAGGACCGAGTCAGAGCCCTGTGGGACTCCACAGTTGACTTCATGCTAATCTGAGGTCTCACCCCTCACCGTAACTCTGATTCCTATTGCTTAGGTACTCCCTTATCCACTGGAGCACCTTACCAGCTACACCTGCCTGTCTCTCCAGCTTATGTACCAGCCTCTTATGCGGTACTGTGTCAAAGGCTCTCCGACAGTCCAAAAAATGCAATCCACCCAGTCTTCTCTTTCTTGCTTAATCTTTGTCACCTGATCATAGAATTCTATTAAGCCAGTAAGGCAAGATTTACCCTCCCTGCACCCATGTTGACGATTTGTCACGAAGTCCCATATCTTCAGATGTGTTACTAGATTTCTTCTCATGATCTTCTCCATCACTTTGCATGGTATACAAGTTAAGGACACTGACCTGTAGTTCAGAGCCTTTTGTCTGTCGCCCTTTTTGTATGTTGGGACCACATTAGCCGCCTTCCATATTTCTGGTAGGTCTCCCGTCTCCAGTGACCTACTATACACTTTGTAGAGTGGTAAGCAGAGTGCCTGTGCACACTCTTTCAATACCCATGGTGAGATCCCGTCTGGACCAACAGCCTTTCTCACATCCAGATCCAACAGGTGTCTCTTGACCTCATCCCTCGTAATTTCGAACCCTTCAAAGGCCGCCTGGTTTGCTGCCCCCTCTACTAGTGCAGTGACCTCACCATGTTCAATTGTGAAAACCTCCTGGAACCTCATGTTGAGTTCCTCACACACCTCTTTGTCATTCTCTGTATGTCAAAGAGAATGACATACAGTCCTCTTTGCTTTGTTTCTGTTCTCACCTGTTCTAAGTTTCATTACCTGTTCTTTCACTGTTTTTTTTCCTCCTGATGTGACTGTGGAGTAGCTTTGGATCGGTCTTGGCTTTGCTTGCTATATAATTTTCATAATTTTTCTCTGCTTCTCTTCTCACCCTGACATACTCATTCCTGGTTCTCTGGTATTTCTCTCTGCTTTCTGGAGTTCTATTATTTCGGAAGTTCCTCCACGCCCTTTTGTTCAGTACCATTGCTTCCATACATGCCCTGTTAAAGCATGGATTCTTCTTTTGCTTCTCGGATTTTTCCCTTTGGGCCGGGATAAACCTGTTTACTGCCTCCTGACACTTTTGGGCGATATAGTCCATCATGTCTTTTACCGACTTAGCTCTGAGGTGTGTGTCCCAAGGTATTTCCCTTAGAAAACTTCTCATCCCTTCATAATTCCCCTTTCGATATGCCGGCCTTTTGTTTTCAAGTTCTCTTTGGGGAGAGATAAGCCCTAGCTCTACCAAGTACTCAAAGATCAATACACTGTGATCACTCATTTCCAAGGGTGCTTCCATCTTAACCTCCCTTATATCTCACTCATTTAGGGTAAATATCAAATCAAGCATTGCTGGTTCATCCTTCCCTCTCATTCTTGTCGGTCCCTTGATATGCTGGCTGTTATAAAATGTTAGCTGCTATGGGGGATCTAGTATTATTATGGAGAAGGGTCAGCAGTTAGAATCAGGAGGTATCACCATTAGGGAACTTACTTATTTATTAACCCCTTAACAACTCCTCATATACATTCACAACAATAACAATAATTACTTTACCACACTATCTTACGTTAAAAGCCTTGGTCCACTTAGGCAGGATACAAGGTTTAACAATTAGCACAAGCTAGGGTAAAGTCTACTAGTGAAGAACTTGAAGCTTGAGGCAGCTTAGGGTAGTGAGCCCATGTGGCATACCCTAACACTTAGGGGTACCCAAAACACTGGCACATACTACCCAAGGTCTACACAAGTCTAACAATTGCAGAGTAGGCACGGTTATACACAAAGTACTTATCTTAGTAGTTACAGGAACTTAAGGTAAGGGAAAAAAGTAGGGGGAAAGGTAGAGGGATGCAAAGCAACACAGAAAGTTGTGGACACCACGCCGCCCAACCAGAGAAGGAAGCTTCAGCCTCCAGTCCCAGCGCTCCCGGCTGACTCACTGCCGGCCGACTATTCAGCTAATCGTACAGCAGCCCTGTATCCAAGTTTACTCAGATCTACTTTACAAATACTTTCTAATTATTTGTAAACATAGTTGATGCCCATTTTATTAATAATCAACCACAAGCTCAGTCTTAAAATGCTCTGTGAGAAACAAGATTTGTCTTACGTCTGACAAGGAAGATACGAACAGAGGCACGTCGACAAGCGCATCAAATAATATAAAGTAATATATTTAGCTCAATTTAACCTGTGGTTTCCACTGATGAACCCAGGGTCGTAACACTCCTCCCCCCTTCAGAGAAAAAAATATGTGGCTACTAGAATAGTAGTCATATTTTTTTGTAAGAGTATACAGAGAATAAAAAGGAAAATTTGTGCCATAAAAGAAAATTAATCAAAAACAACAATTTTTCTGCAAGAAAAGTACAAAGGAGTTCTCTGAAAGAAAAAAAACATAAAAAAAACAAGGAAGTAAATAAATTTGACACTGAATATTTAATGTCACAGGAGAACCTAAAAAAAAAAATAACTAAAGCATGACAGTTGGAATATGGCTTCCTGTAGCTCAGATGAATGTTACTCAGGTAACCGGGACAGAGCGTCGGCTATCACGTTGAGCCGGTCCGGTAGGTGGATAATGGAAAGATTGAAGTCCTGTAGATACAATGCCCACCTGAGGATGCGTTTATTTTTTTCCTTCGTTTGATTCAAGAATACTAGTGGGTTATGATCCGTGTACACTTCCACTATATTACCTATGAGGAAGACTTCGAACTTTTTACATGTTAACACTAGCGCCAACACCTCTTTTTCTACCACTGAATAATTGCATTGCGCCTTGTCAAATTTCACAGAGTAATAATATACTGGGTGTTCCACTTGATCATCCCCAGTTTGCAACAACACTGCACCAGCACCCGAGTCAGATGCGTCAACATGAATTTTATATGGTTTGTCGAATCTTGGACTAGCGAGCACTGGGGCGGAAGCTAAGATCAATTTCAAATTTTTAAACGCCTCTGCACAGTCTGATGACCACTTAAATTTAATGGTCTTCCACACCAAGTCTGTGAGAGGAGTGGCAACACTGGAAAAGTTCTGACAAAAGCGTTGATAGTACGCACACATACCGATGAACCTTTGAATGTCCTTTTTAGACTGGAGCACGGGATACTCCAGAATGGCACTGATTTTTTCTTGCCGAGGTAACACTTTTCCTTGGCCCACTTCATAACTGAGGTACGTCACTGTGCCTTGGCCAAAATGTCACTTTTTTGCATTTAAGGTTAGATTTGCATTTTTCAAAACAGTGAACAATTGGCGTAACCTAGCTATGTAGTCAGCCCAATTACTACCAAAGAGCACAATGTCATCTAAATACGCCCGACAATTTGACACATTAGCGAGCAGAGAGTTCATTAGCCTCTGGAACGTGGCAGGGGCATTATGCAAGTCGAATGGTAACACTTGATACTCGAAGACACCATCGGGTGTTACGAATGCAGTTACCTGTTTAGCATGTTCAGTGAGCGGGATCTGGTAATAACCCCTCGAGAGGTCGAATTTCGAGACGTACGTGGCGTTCCCGATTTCGTCGATGCAGTCTTCAAAGAAGGGGCAGCGGATAGGCATTCACAATGGTCACCTTGTTGAGCTCCCGATAGTCAGTGCATAATGGCCAGGAGCCATCTGGTTTGGGGACCAAAAGGCAGGGCGAGCACCAAGAGCCCTGGCTCGGCCGGATGAGGCCGTGTAGAAGCAGGAAGTCGACCTCTTTCCGTATGATGGCCTTCTTTTCCGGACTCATCCGATAGGGTTGAAGGCGAATGGGGGTGTAGTCCGTCAACTTGACATCATGGTAAATGGCATCAGTCTGGGTCGGGACGTCCCCGGACAGACTGGAGAATTTGTCAAGCAACGACTGCACTTCTTCACGTTGGGCCATCTGTAAATGGGACAGTCCCTCCTCCACAGCATTCACAGAACTAGAATTATTGAGAATGAGACTAGTTGGGTCCCCAGAACAATCATCCCCTCCCTCACTGGAAATGGAAACATTGGTTAGTGCAATGGGCCTGGGGCCCTGGAACTTCTTCAGCCGATTCATGTGTACGAGCATTACCTGGTTATGCTTGTCCGAGTGCCTCACTTTGTACGTGAGGTCCCCAGTCTTTCTGTCACAATGTAGGGGACAGGGTCACCAGGCTGAAATACCCACAACTTAGCCTTAGCATCGTTTCGTTCTTTCATATTTTCTCGGGCCTTCCCAAGATACTTTAGTGCAGCCGCCTTACAGTCCTTGAGTCTCTGGTGGTATTGCGCAAAGAAAGCCGAACCTTCGGTTAACGTTACGTTCCCTAACAGATTCTCCTGTAACATTTGCAAGGGTCCACGAACTTTATGGCCAAAGACTAACTCAAAAGGAGAACAACCCAGTGAACTTTGTAACCCCTCTCGAGCAGCAAACAAAACATAGAGCAAGTTCTCATCCCAGAAGATGTGGGAACTCTTGCACAATGTCTTCAACATATGCTTCAGAGTTAGATGGAACCGCTCAATTACCCCCTGACTCTGTGGATGTTATGGGCTGGAAACCTTATGAGTTATTCCATGGTCCTTAGAAAATTGTTAAAAAATATCAGACTTAAAGTTAGTACCATTGTCAGTTTGCACGACCCGAGGCAGTCCAAAAGTGGAAATAAATTGAAACAACAGTCTTTGCTCAGAAGTTCCTTACAGCAAAAGCCTCTGGGTAACAGGTCGTGATACACATCATTGTGATTAGGTAAATATTACCAGACTTAGTTCGAGGTAATGGACCAACACAGTCCAATACCACATGAGAAAATGGTTCCTCCGGCATGACAATAGTCCTTAGAGGAGCTTTAGATGGCGTCTGGTTTGGTTTCCCAACAAGTTGACAAGCAAGACATGCATTACAAAATTTTGCCACATCGCTTTTCAGCTTGGGCCAGAAAAAACACTTTAAGATTTTGTGATAAGTAATATTAATACCTAGATGTCCCCCCATAGGATCATCATGAGCAGCTGACAAAACTCTCTCCCTATAACAGGTCGGCAACATAACCTGGTGGACTACCTCCCACTCATTTGACAAGGGAGCACTCTGTGGTCTCCATTTTCTCATCAAAATCCGATCATTGAAGTAGTATCCAGTTGCTGCATCTACAATTTCCTCCTTAGAGATGGCTATTTCGTGGCATTCTGCAAGACTGGGGTCAACTTTCTGTAACTCACTCAAGGAGGTGTCCAGGCCTTGGTCAGGTGCCTTTGGCCGAGGCTCAACAGTGTTCTTCTCCACCTCCTCACTACTCTCGGTAGGTGGCAGTGGCAGGCTCTCCACAATGTCCTAGGCCACGTCATCGAGTCGGGCCATGAACGTGTCCGCAAGGTCCACTTGGCTTTCACCACTCGGAAAGTTCCTCGTGTCCTTGGGATTTACCACCTTGGCAAGCACAGGGCTGCCCTTACATTTAAGTCCCATAGACCTGGTCACCACGCACGCAGGGTACACAACATTATACTCTGTGGCGGGTAGATCCAGGGAAACCTTAGGGGTAGGCAACATAATAGGCAGTTTGGAGTCCCCTACCTTATCCCCTGCTAAATCATTACCCAATATTACATCAACATTAGGGAAAGGTAGGTACGAAGTGACTCCGACTGTACAAACACCCTTGTGGAAAACAGATTCTAGGGTAACCTTATGGAGGGGTACTGCTCGAGTATCACTAGTGACACCCTCGACCAGTACCACCTCTCCAGTGTCGAGAGTGTTGGCAACTTGCAATGCACTCTCTAAAATTAAAGTCTGGATGGCACCGGTGTCTCTGAAGATCACCATGTCCTTCCAGGAAGAACCCTCAGACAAAAGTAGTCTCCCTTTCGATAAGAATGAAGTAAGCATGTCAAACCACTGCGGGTTGGAGGTCTTACTCCCTAACCCTTCAGAAGGCCTCAAGCCCTGTGTCACAACAAGAGCATTGGGTCATTTATCTGGGTACAGTTACCAACAACGGCTAATAATGTGGTTTGGATGTTTACAGTGACCACAGATACGTCGGGGAGAAGAGACATTACTAACAGGATTGCCCTTCGGTTCACAATTAGGTGCCGTGGGGCTAGACAATTTAACAGGGTTAGTTATGTCTGAAACAGAAGGTGCATTAGTTATAGGTTTAGAATGAGCTGGTCTGGACTGGATGTGGGTATAAGTTTTGTCACTCTGTGGGGTATAATTATTTTTATTTGGCCTTTTGCCCGCCAACTGGTAGTTTTCTGCCATCTTGGCCAAATCCACTATTTTAGAATCTACCTCTATCCTTCTTCTAATGTAATGTGCTACATTCTCTCGCATATTATCTATAAAGTGTTCCACTAAAACTAAATTCTTAAGTGCCTCGTATGTTTCGGCTTTAGCCGAGCGAATCCATTTTCCAAACAATTTAATTTGATCATTAGCAAATTCAGTGAGAGGTTGGTTGTTAGTAGGTCTCAGGTTGTGATAAGCTTGGCGGTGAGCTTCAGGCGTAATTTCATACGCCCTCAAAATTCGTTCCCTGACTTTATCATATTCAAAACACTCGTCGTCAGGCATGTTTATAAAAATACCTTGTGCTTTACCCCTAAGCCGCCCCTGCAAGATTTTCACCCAGTCTTCCCTTGGCCAGTTCATGGACATGGCTAGTCTCTGAAAATGGTTGAAAAATCTTTCAGGGTCTGACTCTGAAAATTCAGGTAAGTTATGCTTTTTATCAGAATGCCTGGGGTTCGAGGCCCCAGTAGGAGGTGGTACCATTCTTGCCGCCTCATTTTTGAGCCTTTGCTCTTCAACTTTTGCATTTTGTTCTACTACTCTAGCCTCTTGCTCTGCCAGTCTTAACTTGGCTAATGTTAATTCTAACTCTATATTTCTACTAGCTACCCTTTCCCCTGAACTGGGTTCGCATAAAATTGTATCACTTGGCAATAGTTCTTGGTCTATACAATGCCGTAAAATTTCATTTACCAAGGTCCACTTTTTATCAGTGTCGTTTAACTCGAGACCAAATTCCTTGCCTAACAATACTAAATTTGATTTGGTGAGCTTCTTACTCTCTACCACTGAAGGATCCTTTGCCAGTTCCTGCATTTTAGACGCCATCACTAATAAATTTATCTCCTAGCAAAAGAAAAAAATTAAAAAAATAAAATTGGAAAAAACATAAATTTGCACGGCCCCTAACACAAGGCCACACTTACCTCAATCATGAAGGGATCCAGCTGGGTGTCCAGTCAGTGCAAGATATATCCTTTGCTAAATGAGCTGGGCCCTAGGCTAACACACAACCGTTTTGCGGAAAACAAGAATTTTTAGTTTTGGCACTCAAGAATTTAATTTTTTACAATTACCACATTCATCCCAGTCAGGCCAACCGCTTGTTATAAAATGTTGGCTGCTATGGGGGATCTAGTATTATTATGAAGAAGTGTCAGCAGTTAGAACCAGGAGGTATCACCATTATGGGAGATCATAAAGGCCCGGCCCACAATAAAATATAAAACAGTGTTAATTAATTGGCTACAAGACAATGTCAGCCTAGAGGTAGATCATTGATCTCGTACCCAGGAAGAATGGATACTCCTTTAAAACTAACTTACTTATTTATTAACTCCTTAACAACCCCCCCATATACATTCACAACAATAACAATAATTACTTTACCACACTATCTTACGTTAAAACCCTTGGTCCACTTAGGCAGGAAACAAGGCTTTACAATTAGCACAAGCTAGGGTAAAGTCTACTAGTGAAGAACTTGAAGCTTGAGGCAGCTTAGGGTAGTCAGCCCACGAGGCATACCCTAACACAACCTAACACTTAGGGGTACCCAAAACACTGGCACATACTACCCTAGGTCTACACAAGTCTAACAATTGCAGAGTAGGCACGGTTATACACAAAGTACTTATCTTAGTAGTTAAAGGAACTTAAGGTAAGGGAAAGAAGTAGGGGGAAGGGTAGAGGGATGCAGAGCAACTAAGAAAGTTGTGGACACCACGCCGCCAGACCAGAGAAGGAAACTTCAGCCTCCAGTCCCAGAGCTCCTGGCTGACTCGCTGCCGGCCGACTACTCTGCTAATCGTAAAACAGCCCTATATCCAAGTTTACTCAGATCTACTTTACTAATACTTTCTAATCATTTGTAAACATAGTTGATGCCTATTTTATTAATTAATAATCAACCACAAGCTCAGTCTTAAAATGCTCTGTGAGAAACAAGATTCGTCTAACGTCTAGCAAGGAAGATACGAACAGAGGCACGTCGACAAGCGCATCAAATAATATAAAGTAATTTATTTAGTTCAATTTGACCTCTGGTTTCCACTGATGAACCCAGGGTCGTAACACAGGCTTAGAAAGTTTCTTGTCGCCGCATCCAGTAGCTTAGCTCTCCATGTATCTGGTCCTCTATACGGGTCTCTGTTCTCCCAATCAATCTTCCCGTGGTTGAAATCCCCCATGATTATTAGTGAAGAGCCATTCCTACTGGCGAGAGACGCTATTCTCTCTATTATGTTAATGGTGGTCATGTTGTCTCTATTATGTTCCTGTCTGGGTCTTCTGTCATTTGGTGTCAGGTTATATATGACTGCGACTACAATTTTTTGTCCTTCAGTTGCTATTGTACCTGTTATATAGTCACTGAAACCTTCACAGCCCTGAATAACCATTTCCTCAAAATCCCAGCCTTTTTTTTACCAGCAGAGCTACACCACCACCTCTTCCTTCTCTCTCTTTCCTCAAAACACAGTAGTTCTGTGTGTATGCGTGTGTAACTTGCTGGGTTTCCTCCACCTGCTGCTGAATTTTTTGTTCAAAAATAGCTACTTGTCAGAGAACAACTCACAGTCCTCACATCCTTCAGGGGTGAGGAGTTCAGTTACATATTGGCTTGGGGACCATTCAAGCTTGTTGAATGTTATAAATATATATACATATATATATATATATATATATATATATGGTGGTCATGTTGGCCAGTACCTACCTCCACTACAGCACACGTGAAAGCGGTGGTGCTGCTTCTTTCAGGGAATCGCAGAAAATTATTAAAGACAGAGGTCTAGCACACTGCTACAGCTTTGTTCCGAACGGCTCGGAGACCCTCGGTTCGTGGGGAAAATGTGCATTGAAGTTCCTGAAGGAATTGGGGGACAAATTGATCAGCGCTACAAAAGACCAGAGAGCAAAAAGTTTCTTGTTCCAGCGCCTCAGTGTTGTGATTCAGAGGGGAAATGCCTGTTGCGTCTTGGGCACTAGTCCAACTTCAGAGGAATTCGAAGAAGTGTTTGATTTGCAACAATGATCGAACCCGTCTGTGACATTCATCAATGTTTCCCATTGTTGTGTTTTTCAAGAGATCCATAACCTTTAAGCACCTTTTTGCATTATTATTTTTGTATCAACCCATGTATATCTTGTAACCATCAAATGCATAATAAAGCACAAAAAATAAAAAAGGAAGGGGGTGGTAGGAGAAAAGCACACAGAAACTGTATTGGAGGGGATCTAAACATTCCCTCTAATGCGTTATGCGTGGTTTCCTCCGAGGCTATGGGTCCCCCTTCTTCCAGCTAGAGGTGGTACTCCCTTCCATATTTAAATATATATATATATATATATATATATATATATATATATATATATATATATATATATATATATATATATATATATATATGTATATATATATATATATATATATATATATATATATATATATATATATATATATATATATATATATATATATATATATATATATATATATATATGTATATATATATATATATATATATATTTATATATATATATATATATATATATATATATATATATATATATATATATTCAGGCTTGTTCACATTTGTGTTCTTCACAGGTGCCCCAAAGATTGATGTGATTTGATAAAATACTATGCCTAAGATTACCATCAGATTGCCGGCGGGCTGATGGGCAAATTGCCTCGGCTACCATCAGCTTTTGTCCGGTCGAGATGGTCAAGTGGATTAGGTGCCCTGTACACCAGTTGCTTAGTGCTCCTGGCAGTATGGGTTCGAGTCACTTTTGGGGTGTAAGTTTTTAGTTATATACATATATATATGTATATATATATATATATATATATATATATATATATATATATATATATATATATATATATATATATATATATATATATATAAATCTGGTGGTTGGCACACTAAACACGACGAAGTCAATGACATCATTAAATGAAGCCTTGCCTCTGCTCAGTGTCCAGAGGAGAGAGAGCCCCGCAACCTACTGAACCGTGACTCTGTTAGCTTTGCCGGCCAACCAGACAGAATCACACTGCGACCGTGGAAGGGTGGCAGACAGTTGGCATGGGACTATACTTGTGTATCCACCCTGGCAACCACATACATCAACCTCTCTGCCGGCACAGCAGGAGCCGCAGTGACACGTAGAGAAAGAGACAAGTCAGCCAAGTACAGGCAATTAGATCATTGGTACAACTTCGTTCCAATAGGGTCTGAGACCCTAGGCCCATGGGGGGAAGAGTGCAAGAAGGTTTCTTAAGGATCTTGGTTCCAAGCTCATTGACACCACAAGAGACCCTAGAGCAGCAAGTTTTCTCTTTCAGCGCCTCAGTGTCGCGATCCAGAGGGGGAATGCTCGCTGCATCCTCGGTTCCTGCCCGGCGTCGGAGGAGTTCGAGGAAATCTACAGCCTCTAGGAAGCGAGCTTTTTTGAGTGTCATCTTAATGTTAATTTTTTGTATAAAATCAGATATGTAACTGTATAACCTTGAATAATAAAGTGTACACCATAGAAAAAAGGGGGGTGGTAGGAGAAGCGAACACTCTTACGTATTCAGAGTTAAATAGCAAGTTTTTCCCTGAATGCTCTGTGTTCCCTTCTCTGAGGCTGTGGGTCCCTATAATTGCAACAGAGGTGGTACCCCCTCTTTATATATATATATATATATATATATATATATATATATATATATATATATATATATATATATATATATATATATATATATTAGTATATTTTGGTAGCAGTCTTTCCTGTAGACATATATTATTAAATATGACCGAAAAAGTAAGATTAATAATTATAACACGAATTTTCTCAATCTTTCGTACATTACGCTTCACTGTTGGAGGTAAATCAAAAATCACTTCTCCAAAATTCATTTTTATTTCTAGTCTGACGCGACACGGGCGCGTTTCGTAAAACTTATTACATTTTCAAAGACTTCACAAATACACAACTGATTAGAACGTATCTCTGATTTTATATCTACATTTGAGTGAGGTGGGAAGGGTGATGTGACATTAACACAAGACAGAACAGGAGGGGATATTAATAGGGTATTAAAAGTATCAACACAAGACAGAACAGAAACAATGGGTATTGAATAGAAGTGTTTGTAGAAAGCCTATTGGTCCATATTTCTTGATGCTTCTATATTGGAGCGGAGTCTTGAGGTGGGTAGAATATAGTTGTGCAATAATTGGCTGTTGATTGCTGGTGTTGACTTCTTGATGTGTAGTGCCTCGCAAACGTCAAGCCGCCTGCTATCGCTGTATCTATCGATGATTTCTGTGTTGTTTACTAGGATTTCTCTGGCGATGGTTTGGTTATGGGAAGAGATTATATGTTCCTTAATGGAGCCCTGTTGCTTATGCATCGTTAAACGCCTAGAAAGAGATGTTGTTGTCTTGCCTATATACTGGGTTTTTTGGAGCTTACAGTCCCCAAGTGGGCATTTGAAGGCATAGACGGCATTAGTCTCTTTTAAAGCGTTCTGTTTTGTGTCTGGAGAGTTTCTCATGAGTAGGCTGGCCGTTTTTCTGGTTTTATAGTAAATCGTCAGTTGTATCCTCTGATTTTTGTCTGTAGGGATAACGTTTCTATTAACAATATCTTTCAGGACCCTTTCCTCCGTTTTATGAGCTGTGGAAAAGAAGTTCCTGTAAAATAGTCTAATAGGGGGTATAGGTGTTGTGTTAGTTGTCTCTTCAGAGGTTGCATGGCTTTTCACTTTCCTTCTTATGATGTCTTCGATGAAACCATTGGAGAAGCCGTTATTGACTAGGACCTGCCTTACCCTACAGAGTTCTTCGTCGACTTGCTTCCATTCTGAGCTGTGGCTGAGAGCACGGTCGACGTATGCGTTAACAACACTCCTCTTGTACCTGTCAGGGCAGTCGCTGTTGGCATTTAGGCACATTCCTATGTTTGTTTCCTTAATGTAGACTGCAGTTTGGAAACCTCCGCCCTTTTCCATGACTGTTACATCTAGAAAAGGCAGCTTCCCATCCTTTTCCGTCTCGTAAGTGAAACGCAGCACAGAACTCTGCTCAAATGCCTCCTTCAGCTTCTGCAGATGTCTGACATCAGGTACCTGTGTAAAAATGTCGTCAACATACCTGCAGTATATGGCCGGTTTCAAGTTCATGTCGACTAAGACTTTTTGCTCGATGGTACCCATGTAGAAGTTTGCAAACAGGACACCTAGGGGAGAACCCATGGCGATCCCATCTACTTGCTTATACATGTGCCCATCCGGGCTCAAGAAGGGTGCCTCTTTAGTACAAGCTTGAAGTAGTTTCCTCAGAATACTTTCTGGCATGTCAAGAGGAGTACAGGCTGGATCACGATACACTCTGTCGGCTATCATTCCGATTGTCTCGTCCACAGGTACGTTGGTAAACAGCGATTCTACGTCCAACGAGGCTCTTATCCCTGTGGCCCGTGTGCCCCGCAGTAAGTCCACAAATTCCTTTGGAGACTTCAGGCTGAAGGCGCAAGGAACATAAGGAGTCAGCAGGCCGTTGAGTCGCTTTGCCAGTCTGTACTTGGGTGTGGGTATCTGGCTAATGCAATTCCACGACCAAGAGATGGCTTCCTGAACCTTGCAGGAATTAACCTCACTGAGGACCAAGTCACTCTCCTAAATCTGGGCATAAACTGTCATGTTATGTCCAGACCGAGTGAAATGGCCCGGAAAGTAGAGTTGGAAATTCTGTTGGACGACATATTCGACCTCGAGACACAAAAGAAGGTCACTACCAAAGATACCTTACAAGCAGAACTTATTGCAGAAGGAGGAAAGAATCGAGGCAACTACAGAAGCACCATACTGTCCCCCGAGCTTAAAGCGGCAGCTAAAAGCCTTCGTGAGAACAAGGAGATAGTTGTCAGGAGAGGTGACAAGTCGCCAATATATGTCATTCTTAAAAAAGACGAATATCTGGCGAAAATGAACATCATACTCTCTGACCAAACTAAGTTCCAAAGGGTAACGAAGGACACTACAGCCGAATTAAAAGCAAAGGTCAACAAACTGATCGAAACTGTAAATGCCAAGAAATCCGGACTCCACCTGCCAAAGATCATTGGGGAATATAAACCTGGATATGCGTATGGAAATGTCAAGACGCACAAGCCTGGAAACCCACTTCGGCCAATCATTAGCCAGATACCCACACCCACGTACAGACTGGCAAGCGACTCAACGGCCTGCTGACTCCTTATGTTCCTTGCGCCTTCAGCCAGAAGTCTCCAAAGGAATTTGTGGACTTACTGCGGGGCACACGGGCCACAGGGATAAGAGCCTCGTTGGACGTAGAATCGCTGTTTACCAACGTACCTGTGGACGAGACAATCGGAATGATAGCCGACAGAGTGTATCGTGATCCAGCCTGTACTCCTCTTGACATGCCAGAAAGTATTCTGAGGAAACTACTCCAAGCTTGTACTAAAGAGGCACCCTTCTTGAGCCCGGATGGGCACATGTATAAGCAAGTAGATGGGGTCGCCATGGGTTCTCCCCTAGGTGTCCTGTTTGCAAACTTCTACATGGGTACCATCGAGCAAAAAGTCTTAGTCGACATGAACTTGAAACCGGCCATATACTGCAGGTATGTTGACGACATTTTTACACAGGTACCTGATGTCAGACATCTGCAGAAGCTGAAGGAGGCATTTGAGCAGAGTTCCGTGCTGCGTTTCACTTACGAGACGGAAAAGGATGGGAAGCTGCCTTTTCTAGATGTAACAGTCATGGAAAAGGGCGGAGGTTTCCACACTGCAGTCTACACTAAGGAAACAAACATAGGAATGTGCCTAAATGCCAACAGCGACTGCCCTGACAGGTAAAAGAGGAGTGTTGTTAACGCATACGTCGACCGTGCTCTCAGCCACAGCTCAGAATGGAAGCAAGTCGACGAAGAACTCTGTAGGGTAAGGCAGGTCCTAGTCAATAACGGCTTCTCCAATGGTTTCATCGAAGACATCATAAGAAGGAAAGTGAAAAGCCATGCAACCTCTGAAGAGACAACTAACACAACACCTATACCCCCTATTAGACTATTTTACAGGAACTTCTTTTCCACAGCTCATAAAACGGAGGAAAGGGTCCTGAAAGATATTGTAATAGAAACGTTATCCCTACAGACAAAAATCAGAGGATACAACTGACGATTTACTATAAAACCAGAAAAACGGCCAGCCTACTCATGAGAAACTCTCCAGACACAAAACAGAACGCTTTAAAAGAGACTAATGTCGTCTATGCCTTCAAATGCCCACTTGGGGACTGTAAGCTCCAAAAAACCCAGTATATAGGCAAGACAACAACATCTCTTTCTAGGCGTTTAACGATGCATAAGCAACAGGGCTCCATTAAGGAACATATAATCTCTTCCCATAACCAAACCATCGCCAGAGAAATCCTAGTAAACAACACAGAAATCATCGATAGATACAGCGATAGCAGGCGGCTTGACGTTTGCGAGGCACTACACATCAAGAAGTCAACACCAGCAATCAACAGCCAATTATTGCACAACTATATTCTACCCACCTCAAGACTCCGCTCCAATATAGAAGCATCAAGAAATATGGACCAATAGGCTTTCCACAAACACTTCTATTCAATACCCATTGTTTCTGTTCTGTCTTGTGTTGATACTTTTAATACCCTATTAATATCCCCTCCTGTTCTGTCTTGTGTTAATGCCACATCACCCTTCCCACCTCACTCAAATGTAGATATAAAATCAGAGATACGTTCTAATCAGTTGTGTATTTGTGAAGTCTTTGAAAATGTAATAAGTTTTACGAAATGCGCCCGTGTCGCGTCAGACTAGAAATAAAAATGAATTTTGGAGAAGTGATTTTTGATTTACCTCCAACAGTGAAGCGTAATGTACGAAAGATTGAGAAAATTCGTGTTAGAATTATTAATCTTACTTTTTCGGTCATATTTAATAATATATATATATATATATATATATATATATATATATATATATATATATATATATATATATATATATATATATATATATATATATATGTATATATATATATATATATATATATACATATATATATATATATATATATATATATATATATTTTTAAACCTAGAAGGGGTACACCACCTAGAAGGGGTTGGTTGTGGGAAGAGGTTATATGTTCCTTAATGGAGCCCTGTTGCTTATGCATCGTTAAACGCCTGGAAAGAGATGTTTTTGTCTTGCCTATACACTGGGATTTTTGAGGCTTACAGTCCCCAAGAGGGCATTTGAAGGCATAGACGACGTTGGTCTCTTTTAAAGCGTTCTGTTTTGTGTCTGGAGAGTTTCTCATGAGTAGGTTGGCCGTTTTTCTGGTTTTATAGTAAATCGTCAGTTGTATCTTCTGTTTTTTGTCTGTAGGGATAACGTTTCTATTAACAATATCTTTCAGGACCCTTTCCTCCGTTTTATGGGCTGTGGAAAAGAAGTTCCTGTAAAATAGTCTAATAGGGGGTATAGGTGTTGTGTTAGTTGTCTCTTCAGAGGTAGCATGGCGTTTCACTTTCCTTCTTATGATGTCTTCGATGAAACCATTGGAGAAGCCGTTGTTGACTAGGTCCTGCCTTACCCTACAGAGTTCTTCATCGATTTGCTTCCATTCTGAACTGTGGCTGAGGGCACGGTCGACATAAGCGTTAACAACACTCCTCTTGTACCTGTCCGGGCAGTCACTGTTGGCATTCAGGCACATTCCTATGTTTGTTTCCTTAGTGTAGACTGCAGTGTGGAAAACTCCGCTCCTTTCCATGACTATTACATCTAGAAAGGGCAACTTCCCGTCTTTCTCCATCTCGTAAGTGAAACGCAACACAGAATTCTGCTCAAATGCCTTCTTCAGCTCCTGCAGATGTCTGATATCAGGTACCTGTTTAAAGATGTCGTCAACATACCTACAGTACATGGCCGGTTTAAAGTTCATGTCGACTAAGACTTTTTGTTCGATAGTACCCATGTAGAAGTTTGCAAACAGGACACCTAGGGGAGAACCCATAGCGACCCCATCTACTTGCTTATACATGTGTCCATCCGGGCTCAAGAAGGGTGCCTCTTTAGTACAAGATTGGAGTAGTTTCCTTAGACTGTTTTCTGGTATGTCAAGAGGAGTACAGGCCAGATCACGATACACTCTGTCCGCTATCATCCCGATTGTTTCATCCACAGGTACGTTGGTAAACAGTGATTCTACGTCCAACGAGGCTCTTGTCCCTGTGGCCCGTGTTCCCCGCAGTAAGTCAACAAATTCCTTTGGAGACTTCTGGCTGAAGGCGCAAGGGACATAAGGAGTCAGCAAGCCGTTGAGTCGTTTCACCAGTCTGTACGTGGGTGTGGCTATCTGGCTGATGATTGGCCGAAGTGGGTTTCCAGGCTTATGTGTCCTGACATTTCCATACGCGTATCCAGGTTTATATATATATTATATTGGGGAATATAAACCTGAATACGCGACCCAGCAGCAAGGAATCAAGCCTTCTTGATAAAATATCGCCAAGATCTGATTCGTAATCAGATACATAAGGCAGAAAATGAAATCAAAGACAACAAAACGCAACTACTTCATGCTACAAACCAATGGAGAAACAGCAACATCGACGAAAGTCTCCGTACTCGCATCGAGCAAAACCTCGACATCCTCACAGATCGACATCACCTCAGCACCGAAACCAGGATACTCAAGAAACTAACAACGTTATATGGAGGACCTATGGCATTTCCACGACCAAGAGACGGCTTCCTGAACCTTGCAGTAGTCAACCTCACTGAGGACCAAGTCACTCTCCTAAATCTGGGTATAAACTGTCACGTTATATCCAGACCAAGTGAGATGGCCCGGAAAGTGGAGTGTGAGATCCTGTTGGACGACATATTCGACCTCAAGACACAAAAGAAGGTCACCATCAAAGACACCTTACAAGCAGAACTTTTTGTGGAAGGAGGAAAGAATCGAGGCAACTACAGAAGCACCATACTGTCCCCCAAGCTCAAAGCGGCAGCTAAGAGCCTTCGTGAGAACAAGGAGATAGTCGTCAGGGGAGGTGACAAGTCACCAATATACGTCATTCTTAAAAAAAGACGAATATCTAGCGAAAATGAACCTCATTCTCTCTGACCAAACTAAATTCCAAAGGGTAACGAAGGACACTACAGCCGAATTGAAAGCAAAGGTCAACAAATTGATCAAAACTGTGAACGCCAAGAAATCCGAACTCCACCTGCCAAAGATTATTGGGGAATATAAACCTGGATACACGTATGGAAATGTCAAGACACATAAGCCTGGAAACCCACTTCGGCCAATCATCAGACAGATACCCACACCCACGTACAGACTGGCGAAGCGACTCAACGGCTTGCTAACTCCTTATGTCCCTTGCGCCTTCAGCCTAAAGTTTCCAAAGGAATTTGTTGACTTACTGCAGGGAACACGGGCCACAGGGATAAGAGCCTCGTTGGACGTAGAATCACTGTTTACCAACGTACCTGTGGATGAAACAGTCGTATTGATAGCGGACAGAGTGTATCGTGATCCGGCCTGTACTCCTCTTGACATACCAGAAAACATTCTAAGGAAACTACTCCAAGCTTGTACTAAAGAGGCACCCTTCTTGAGCCCGGATGGGCACATGTATAAGCAAGTAGATGGGGTCGCCATGGGTACTCCCCTAGGTGTCCTGTTTGCGAACTTCTACATGGGTACCATCGAGCAAAAAGTCTTAGTCGACATGAACTTGAAACCGGCCATATACTGCAGGTATGTTGAGGACATTTTTACACAGGTACCTGATGTTAGACATCTGCAGGAGCTGAAGGAGGAATTTGAGCAGAGTTCTGTGCTGCGTTTCACTTACGAGATGGAGAAGGATTCGAAGCTGCCCTTTCTAGATGTAACAGTCATGGAAAGGAGCGGAAGTTTCCACACTGCAGTCTACACTAAGGAAACAAACATAGGAATGTGCCTAAATGCCAACAGTGACTGCCCAGACAGGTACAAGAGGAGTGTTGTTAACGCTTATGTCGACTGTGCTCTCAGCCACAGCTCAGGATGGAAGCAAGTAGACGAAGAACTCTGTAGGGTAAGGCAGGTCCTAGTCAACAACGGCTTCTCCAATGGTTTCGTTGAAGACATCATAAGAAGGAAAGTGAAACGCCATGCAACCTCTCAAGAGGCAACTAACACAAAACCTATACCCCTTATTAGACTATTTTACAGGAACTTCTTTTCCACAGCTCATAAAACGGAGGAAAGGGTCCTGAAAGATATTGTTAATAGAAACGTTATCCCTACAGACAAAAATCAGAAGATACAACTGACGATTTACTATAAAACCCCCCAAAAAACGGCCAGCCTACTCATGAGAAACTCTCCAGACACAAAGCAGAACGCTTTAAAAGAGACCAACGTCGTCTATGCCTTCAAATGCCCTCTTGGGGACTGTAAGCCTCAAAAAACTCAGTATATAGGCAAGACAACAACATCTCTTTCCAGGCGATTAACGATGCATAAGCAACAGGGCTCCATTAAGGATCATATAATCTCTTTGCACAACCAAACCATCACCAGAGAAATCTTAGCAAACAACACAGAAATCATCGATAGACACAGCGATAGCAGGCGGCTTGACATCTGCGAGGCACTACACATCAAGAAGTCAACACCAACAATCAACAGCCAATTAATGCACAACTATATTCTACCCACTTCAAGACTCCACTCCAATATAGAAGCATCAAGAAATATGGGCCAATAGGCCCTCTGCAATTACTTCCATTCCTACCTTCAATACCTATTGTTTCATGTTCTATCCTGTGTTGAAAGTTTTGTTCACCTCATCCAAAACTGTTGTAACATATCAACTCACCCAAAATGCGGGTATAAAATGAAAAATGAAAGCTGTTTAAATCATAGCATAAGTAAGAACTCTGTTTAGTGTTTGCAGGTAATAGTTGTGTGTGTGTAAACTAAAAGTCTTTGAAAATGTAATAAGTTATAATAAGTTATTACGAAACGCGATCAAGTGTCGCGTCAGACTAGAAATATAAATGAATTTTGGAGAATTGATTTTTCAATTACCATCAACAGTGAAAAGAAACATAAGAAAGATCGAGAAAATTCGTGTTTGAATTATTATTCTGACTTTTTCGGTCATATTTAATAATATATATATATATATATATATATATATATATATATATATATATATATATATATATATATATATATATATATATATATATATATATATATATATATATATTTATATAGATAAATATATATATATATATATATATATATATATATATATATATATATATATATATATATATATATTTATATAGATAAATATATATATATATATATATATATATATATATATATATATATATATATATATATATATTTATATATATATATATATATATGGCCTCGGGCCGGGCTTGGGGAGTAGAAGAACTCCCAGAACCCATCAACTAGGTATCAACCAGGTATTAACTACCAGCAACTAGTCATCAACCTGCACGGAAGTCTACGACAATGAGACTAGGCGGCAACACTCCAGACAGGCACCTACGCATTCAAGACATTAACCTTCAGTGGGTTACACAATATCAATATCTCGGAGTGTTGATAAATTTTAAAATGACATTGAACAAGCAAATTCAATATCTAAATGAGAAAGCAAAATCACGACTAAATATAATGAGACCAATCACGGGGCCGTCTTTGTGTCCCGTCTATTAGCGGGACACAAAGTGTTAAGAATGTTTTACATACATGCCGTTCGTTCCCTAGTTGATTATGCAGCGCCTGCCTTACTCACTCTTTCTCCTGGTCATTGGGTAAACGTTGAGGTTATTCAAAACGATGCATTGCGAATCATAACAGGAGCTCCCAGATGGACTAAAATACTGAACCTAAGACTAGAAACCAAGCTAATGTCGATTGAAATAAGGGTAAAAGGGCTGTGTGCATGCTGACAAAGATATTGACTAGACCTAGAATCAGTTCACTTAAAGATATAATCACTGGAGCACTAACTCTGGACAGAAGAGCCTCCAATAGCAACAGGTGGACCCATTGTGCGATAAACACCATCAATACATTCGATATAACAAACAGTCACTGAGAAGGGTGTCGACGAAATACATGCAGACTTTGTTATACAAGCCCCTTGGAAATCTCTGCCAGCAGACTTTAAGATTATGGTTATTGAAGGAAAAGGAACCAGACAAATCCTCATCTGCTACGTAACATTGCACAGATGCATATAGACGCAAACATGGCATCCGAGAGCTTCACATACTTCACGGATGGGTCAGTAGACCAGCAGGGACAAGAAACCGGAGCTGCAGTTAAAGCAGGAAACTCTGTAAACAGTTGGAGGCTCTCAAATGGGTGTTCGACTTTACAAACAGAGATGCTAGCCATTCAATAGGCTTTGGAACATGCTCTTTCTCAACACCGACAACATGTTATCATACATACAGATTCGAGAATCGCCATTGAAACCTTGCAACAAGAACACATATGAGATAACATACATCTGATCACAAATGTCATATCATTAATGCAAACACTCAAACGACATGGCCGACGAGTACTTATCAACTGGGTGCCAAGTCATGTAGGAATAATAGGAAATGACATTGCAGACGAAGCTGCAAAACTTGCAACTAAGAGAAGAAATGTAGACATTTACATACCACAAAGTCTATCACAGATTAAGAAAGTAATTAGAAACTGAGCAATGCAAAAGATGTACAGTGACCACAACACAGCAGTTGCAACATCAGGATCTGCGGGTTGGTACAAGAATTCAACCAACTACGAACCACTTAGTTTGATGAAAGGGAGTAGAAGAGCAACAGAAGTGCACTTACATCGCATCAGGCTTGGATACCCATGTGCATGGGAAATAGGCTTACAGGATCCGGAAGATGAGAAGAAATGTCAACACTGTGGAGAAATGCCTGACAGACCAATGGAACATTATCTTACACAGTGCACAGTTACAAACCCATTAAGATTTCTACTTAGATTCAACAGAGCAGAAGAAGTTGTTAAACACATATGGCCAAATCTTACTGAAGCGACCATATGAGTAATAAATACTCATACTCCGCACAAGTAAAACAGAAACAAGCAACACTTAGTGGGCCAGCCAGAGGCTTAGGGCCCACGCAGGAATATCCCTGAAAAAAACGGCCCACATTACCTACCTGCAACGAGTCATCAACAGGGGTCCACATTAACTATCAGGAACTAGTCATCAACAGGGGTCCACATTAACTATCAGGAACTAGTCATCAACAGGGGTCCACATTAACTATCAGGAACTAGTCATCAACAGGGGTCCACATTAACTATCAGGAACTAGTCATCAACAGGGGGCCCACATTAACTATCAGGAACTAGTCATCAACAGGGGTCCACATTAACTATCAGGAACTAGTCATCAACAGGGGTCCACATTAACTATCAGCAACTAGTCATCAACAGGGGTCCACATTAACTATCAGCAACTAGTCATCAACAGGGGTCCACATTAACTATCAGGAACTAGTCATCAACAGGGGTCCACATTAACTATCAGCAACTAGTCATCAACAGGGGTCCACATTAACTATCAGGAAATAGTCATCAACAGGGGTCCACATTAACTATCAGGAACTAGTCATCAACAGGGGTCCACATTAACTATCAGGAACTAGTCATCAACAGGGGTCCACATTAACTATCAGCAACTAGTCATCAACAGGGGTCCACATTAACTATCAGGAACTAGTCATCAACAGGGGTCCACATTAACTATCAGCAACTAGTCATCAACAGGGGTCCACATTAACTATCAGGAACTAGTCATCAACAGGGGTCCACATTAACTATCAGGAACTAGTCATCAACAGGGGTCCACATTAACTATCAGGAACTAGTCATCAACAGGGGTCCACATTAACTATCAGGAACTAGTCATCAACAGGGGTCCACATTAACTATCAGGAACTAGTCATCAACAGGGGTCAACATTAACTATCAGCAACTAGTCATCAACAGGGGTCGACATTAACTATCAGGAACTAGTCATCAACAGGGGCCACATTAACTACCTGCAACGAGTCATCAACAGGGACCCAAATTAACTACCTGCAACGAGTCATCAACAGGGCCCACATAAACTACCTGCAACGAGTCATCAACAGGGGCCCACATTAACTACCAGCAACGAGTCATCAACAGGGGCCCACATAAACTACCAGCAACGAGTCATCAACAGGGGCCCACATTAACTACCTGCAACGAGACATCAACAAGGGCCCAAATTAACTACATGCAACGAGTCACCAACAGGACCCATATTAATTACCAGCAACGAGTCATCAACAGGGGCCCACATTAACTACCAGCAACGAGTCATCAACAGGGGCCCACATAACCTACCAGCAACGAGTCATCAACAAGGCCCCACATTAACTACCTGCAACGAGTCATCAACAGGGCCCACATAACCTACCAGCAACGAGTCATCAACAAGGCCCCACATTAACTACCTGCAACGAGTCATCATCAGGGGCCCACATAACCTACTAGCAACGAGTCATCAACAAGGCCCCACATAAACTACCAGCAACGAGTCATCAACAGGGCCCACATAAACTACCAGCAACGAGTCATCAACAGGGGCCCACATTAACTACCAGCAACGAGTCATCAACAGGGGCCCACATTAACTACCAGCAACGAGTCATCAAAAGGGACCCACATTAACTACCAGCAACGAGTCATCAACAGGGGCCCACATTAACTACCAGCAACGAGTCATCAACAGGGGGCCCACATTAACTACCAGCAACGAGTCATCAACAGGGGCCTACATTAACTACCAGCAACGAGTCATCAACAGGGGCCCACATTAACTACCAGCAACGAGTCATCAACAGGGGCCTACATTAACTACCAGCAACGAGTCATCAACAGGGCCCACATAAACTACCAGCAACGAGTCATCAACAGGGCCCACATAAACTACCAGCAACGAGTCATCAACAGGGCCCACATTAACAACCAGCAACGAGTCATCAACAGGGGCCTACATTAACTACCAGCAACGAGTCATCAACAGGGGCCCACATTAACTACTAGCAACGAGTCATCAACAGGGGCCCCCATTAACTACAGCAACGAATCATCAACAGGGGCCCACATTAACTACAAACAACGAGTCATCAACAGGGGCCCACATTAACTACCAGCAACGAGTCATCAACAGGGGCCCACATTAACTACCAGCAACGAGTCATCAACAGGGGCCTACATTAACTACCAGCAACGAGTCATCAACAGGGGCCCACATTAACTACTAGCAACGAGTCATCAACAGGGCGCCCACATTAACAACCAGCAACGAATCATCAACAGGGGGCCTACATTAACTACCAGCAACGCGTCATCAACAGGATCCCACTTTAACTACCTGCAACGAATCATCAACAGGGGCCCACATTAACTACCTGCAACGAGTCATCATCAGGGGGGCCACATTTACTACCAGCAACGAGTCATCAACAGGGGGGGGGGCACATTAACTACCAGCAACGAGTCATCAACAGGGGCCCACATTAACTACCAGCAATGAGTCATCAACAGGGGCCCACATTAACTACCTGCAACGAGTCATCAACAGGGGCCCACATTGACTACCTGCAACGAGTCATCAACAGGGGCCCACATTAACTACCTGCAACGAGTCATCAACAGGGGCCCACATTAACTACCAGCAACGAGTCATCAACATTATCCCACATTAACTACCTGCAACAGTAACCCACAGGGGCCAACATTGTCATTACAAACGACAAGGAAGTGTGTGAGGAACTGAACAAGAAATTCCAAGAGGTCTTCACCTTAGAGCAAGGAGAAATCCCAGAGATAAGAGAGGGAATAGCCAACCAGGAACCACTGGAAGAGTTTGAGATTACCAGCGGGGAAGTAAGGAAGTGTTTACTAGAGTTGGATGGGACAAAGGCTATAGGCCCAGATGGAATCTCCCCTTGGATACTAAAGGAAGGAGCAGAAGAACTGTGCCTACCACTCTCCATAGTGTATAACAAATCTCTGGCAACAGGGGGAACTGCCAGAAATTTGGAAAGCAGCTAACGTAGTCCCGATATACAAGAAAGGGGATAGACAGGAGGCATTGAATTACAGGCCAGTGTCCTTAACCTGCATACCATGCAAGCTGATGGAGAAGATTGTGCGAAGAAAGCTAGTGGAGCACCTGGAGCGAAAGAACTTTGTAACACAGCATCAACATGGTTTCAAGGATGACAGGTCCTGCCTCACAGGGTTACTTGAATTCTACGACCAGGCAACAAAAATAAGGCAAGAAAGAGAAGGGTGGGCAGACTGCATATTTTTGGATTGTCAGAAAGCCTTTGATACAGTGCCACACAAGAGGCTAGTGAAAAAGCTGGAGATGCAGGCTGGCGTGAAATGGAAGATACTCCGTTGGATACAGGAGTACCTAAGCAACAGGAGACAACGAGTCAGTGTGAGGGGTGAGGTCACATATTGGCAAGACGATACAAGTGGAGTCCCGCAGGGGTCAGTCCTTGGACCTATACAGTTTCTGATATATGTAAATGATCTCCCAGAGGGTATAGAATCGTTTCTCTTAATGTTTGCCGATGATGCAAAAATTATGAGGAGGATTGAAAATGAGGACGATAGTAGGAGGCTACAAGATGACCTAGACAAACTGAGTGAATGGTCCAACAATTGGCTGTTGAAGTTCAACCCGAGTAAATGCAAAGTAATGAAACTAGGCAGTGGAAACAGGAGGCCAAACACAGGATACAGAATAGGAGATGAAGTACTTAATGAAACGGACAGAGAGAAAGATCTAGGAGTTGATATCACAACAAACCTGTCTCCTGAAGCCCACATAAAAAGAATAACGTCTGCGGCATATGCGAGGTTGGCTAACATCAGAACAGCGTTCAGGAACCTGTGTAAGGAATCATTCAGAATCTTGTACACCACATATGTAAGACCAATCCTGGAGTATGCAGCCCCAGCATGGAACCCGTACCTTGTCAAGCACAAGACGAAGCTGGAAAAAGTCCAAAGGTGTGCCACTAGACTAGTCCCAGAACTAAGAGGCATGAGTTACGAGGAGAGGCTGTGGGAAATGCACCTTACGATACTGGAAGTCAGAAGAGTAAGTGGAGACATGAT
The DNA here is from genome assembly GCF_040958095.1 of Procambarus clarkii. Classification (NCBI taxonomy): domain Eukaryota; kingdom Metazoa; phylum Arthropoda; class Malacostraca; order Decapoda; family Cambaridae; genus Procambarus; species Procambarus clarkii. The sequence continues at coordinate 1,887,300 of NC_091205.1, read as the reverse complement.
CATAACCTACAAAATCCTCAGAGGAATCGACCGGGTAAACAAGGATAAACTATTCAACACTGGTGGGACGCGAACAAGGGGACACAGGTGGAAACTGAGTACCCATATGAGCCACAGAGACGTTAGAAGGAACTTTTTCAGTGTCAGAGTAGTTAACAGATGGAATGCATTAGGCAGTGATGTGGTGGAGACTGACTCCATACACAGTTTCATATGTAGATATGATAGAGCCCAGTAGGCTCAGGAATCTGTACACCAGTTGATTGACAGTTGAGAGGTGGGACCAAAGAGCCAAAGCTCAACCCCCGCAAGCACAAATAGGTGAGTACAAATAGGTGAGTACATTAACTACCTGCAACGAGTCATCAACATGGGGGCCACATTAACTACCTGCAACGAGTCATCAACAGGGGCCTACATTAACTACCTGCAACGAGTCATCAACAGGGGACCACATTAACTACCTGCAACGAGTCATCAACAGGGGCCCACATTAACTACCTGCAACGAGTCATCAACAGGGGGCCACATTAACTACCTGCAACGAGTCATCAACAGGGGCCCACATTAACTACCTGCAACGAGTTATCAACATGGGGCCCACATTAACTACCAGCAACTAGTCATCAACAGAGGGGCCACATTAACTACCAGCAACGAGTCATCAACAGGGACCTATATTAACTACCAGCAACGAGTCATCAACAGGGGCCCATATTAACTGCCAGCAACGATTCATCAACAGGGGCCCACATTAACTACCAGCAACGATTCATCAACAGGGGCCCACATTAACTACCAGCAACGAGTCATCAACAGGAACCCACGTTAACTACCTGCAACGATTTAATGTTCAATGTAACAGGAATTGCATGAGTAGTTTCCACGTAATATCGTCACTAATGACCAATTAAACTGTAATCACCATCCATCATGTAATGCTTACAATTTGATATCCACTGTGAGAGGAAACTGTTATCGTTCTGGTACTGAGAGTTTGGGAGCCTTACCAGTCGTGCTTAATTAATTAATTAATTAAGTTACGAACCACAGCATTTCCTAGCAGTAAAAGCAGAACAAGTAAAACGATGCTTATAACCCATGATTTGTTTAGAAAAGAAACAAAATGATGGCTTACACTGGGGTGGAAAACTCAATAGTTTCGTTTTAGGGGAAAATTGTTTAGAGATGAGCGCTGTAGAGCCCCAACCTCATCACCCACTCCTGTCTTCCTGTCAGGTGTAGCGGAGGGATACACTCATAGATGTCAAGTGTGGGTAAGGGATACACACACACACATATGTTAAGTATACACATGGAAACACCCTCACACACACACACACAAATGTTAAGTATACACAGGGGAAACTCCCACACACACACACACACACACACACACACACACACACACACACACACACACACACACACACACACACACACACACACACACACACACACACACACACACACACACACACACACACTGATGTAAAGTATACACAGGGGAAACACCCACACATACACAAATATAATGTGAACATGTGTAATATAGCCACACACAAGTCTTAAGTGTTGAAGAGGGATACATCTACACATACAAGTCCTAAATGTGGATAAGTGCTACTCTAACACACAGGTATTTAGTGAAGATGAAAGGAACACCGACACACACAAGTGTTAAATGTATATGAGGGACACGTATATGTGTATATGAAGGGGGCCTCGTAGCCTGGTGGATAGCGCGCAGGACTCGTAATTCTGTGGCGCGGGTTCGATTCCCGCACGAGGCAGAAACAAATGGGCAAAGTTTCTTTCACCCTGAATGCCCCTGTTACCTAGCAGTAAATAGGTACCTGGGTGTTAGTCAGCTGTCATGGGCTGCTTCCTGGGGGTGGAGGCCTGGTCAAGGACCGGGCCGCGGGGACACTAAAAAGCCCCGAAATCAACTCAAGATAACCTCAAGATAACGACACACACACACGAACTTGCCTGCTGCCTCCTTACACATCCCATAAAAGTGTAAGGAGGCAGCAGACAAGATCGTCCCAGTGCAAAATCGAAAAAGAAGGAGATGCAGATGAGAAACCCAACGGTTTAATCAGAGATGTAAGCTAGCAAAGCAACTAAGTAAAAGAGCATGGAGAAACTATAGAAGCAACAGAACACTAGAGAGCAGAGAAAGATACCAGAGCGCCAGGAATGAATACGTCAGGGTAAGAAGAGAGGTTGAGAAGCAATATGAAAATAACATAGCGAGCAAGGCAAAGACTCAACCCAAACTGCTGCATAGCAACATCAGGAGGAACACAACAGTGAATGAACAGGTAATGAAACTAAGGATAGGGGAAGAAAGATTCACTACAAACGACACGGAAGTGTGTAAGGAACTCAATAAGAAATTACAGGAGGTCTTCACCTCAGAGCAAGTAGAAGTCCTAGAGATAAGAGAGGGAACTTCAAACCAGACACCAATAGAGGAGTTTGTGATTACCAGTTGGGAGGTGAGGGAGCATCTGCAAGATTTGGACGGAAAAAAGGCTATAGGCCCAGATGGAATCTCACCATGGATATTAAAGGAAAGAGCAGAAGCGCTGTGCCTCCACTCTCCATGGTGTACAAGTATTCACTGGTGACAGGTAAACTGACAAAAATTTGGAAGACGGCCAATGTAGTCCCAATATACAATAAGGGTCATAGGCACTGAACTTCAGGCCAGTGTTCCTAACTTCCATTCCATGCAAGACGATGAAGAAGATTGTGCGAAAAAAGCTAATAGAACATCTGGAGAGAAAGAACTTTGTAACACAACATCAGCATGGGTTCAGAGATGACAAATTATGTATACAGGTTTAATTGAGTTCTATCACCAGGCAACAAAAATTTGGCAAGTGAGTGAGAGGGCTAGGCAGACTGCATATTACCGGACTGCCAGAAAGCCTTTGACACAATACCACATAAGAGACTAGTGAGCAAACTTGAGATGTAGGCAGGAGTGAAAGGGAAGGTACGCCACTGGATAAGGGAGTACTTAAGCAACAGGACACAGCGAGTCATAGTGAGGGGTGATGTCTCTGAGTGATGAGGCGTCACCAGTGGAGTCCCACAGGGGTCAGTCCTTGGACCTACACTGTTTCTGATATACGTAAATGATCTTCCAGAAGAAATTTACTCGTTCCTCTCAATTTTTGCTGATGATGCAACACATATGAGGAGGATCAAGACAGAGGTGGATAGTATGAGGCTACCAGATGACCTAGACAGACTGAAGAAATGGTCCGACAAATGGCTACTAAAGTTCAACCCAAGTAAATGTAAGGTAATGAAACTAGGAGGCCAGTCACTGGATACCGAATGGGAGATGAAGTCCTTCGCGAAACAGACAGAGAGAAAGATCTACATCAAAAGAGAGAGATCCCTCATCAAAAGAATAACATCAGCGGCCTATGTGAGGCTGGCTAACATCAGAACTGCTTTCAGAAACCTAGGTAAGGAATTCTTCAGAACCTTGTATACCACATATGTAAGACTAATCCTGGAGTATGCAGCCCCAGCATGGAGTCCGTATCTAGTCAAGCAGAAGACGAAGCTGGAAAAAGTTCTGAGGTATGCCACTAGGCTAGTCCCAGAACTAAGAGGCATGAGTTATGAGGACAGACAACGTGAACTGCACCTCACGTCGCTGGAAGACAGAAGAGTTAGGGAGACATGATCACACCATACAAAATTATCAGGGGAATTGACAGAGTGGGACAAGGATGGATTATTTAACACGGGTGATACAGTCACATGGGGGACACAAGTGGAAGCTGAGTACCCAAATGAGCCAGAGACATTAGAAAGAACTTTTTTAGTGTCAGAGTAGTTAATAAACGGAATGCACTAAGAAGTGATGTGGTGGAGGCTGACTCCATTCACAGTTTCATATGTAGATATGATAGAGCCCAGTAGGCTCAGGAATCTGTACATCAGTTGATTGACGGTTGAGAGGCAGGACCAAAGCTCAACCCCCGCAACTACGTGAGTACACACACACACACACACACATATACACACACACACACACACTGGTGATTACTAATGATTGGGTGCATTAGTCCTAACTTCCGGGATATTTGTGGTGTCTGGTGAGAGCCGAGGCGGACACTATATATAAGTGACCAACAGTTACAGAGCGGAATGGACGCCGACCAAACACAGCGGGTGTCTCGGAGCGGCGGTGCGCCTCAATGTAAATATATATGTTATCACTAATATTTCTCCAGATGATATATTAATGTTGTGATCAACTGCTGGTGTTATGCCAGGAGACAACTCGGTGTTGTAGTTACAGTTTCTGGCGAGAACAACGTGTGTGACAACTTTATCACTCTCCTCCTCCACGCTGTGATACTCTTCCTCCTGGACACCCTGCATACCCTCACCCTCCACTATACATGTGGGTGCACGCCACCTCTTGTTGTAGTCTGAGAAACCAGCATGAACAACCCAATTATATACGTCTCAGAAAACAATGGTGTGTTGACCTGTATCTCAGCTCTGCAACAACTGCCACATAACTTCAACATTTTACATAAGTATGGGTCACAGTTGTGTTATCAGATTCTCAGTGTCGGGAAAAATTACTTTTATAATTCTTCCGCCAACTTTCTGTAAACCGACCAGCACAGACAGACACAAAGCTGACGTGTGACCGGGGAGGAAGCTGAGGACACCTGTTACCTCGCCCACACCAGTGACAGCCTTCAGTATAGGCGCCATAACACAGGAATATCTTTGTTGCCATATTATTCACCACACACTCACACCTCCCCCACTATTGGATGAGAGGGGTGAGTATAGGGGTTTACTCGGTAAGGGTCCTCAAGGGGGGAAACATGGGTGGAGGGTGAAGTCCCATAGGGGGGATAAATGGGTGGAAGGTGAGAGAGCCCCCTAGAGTGGGATACGTACTCACCTAATTGTACTCACTAAATTGTGCTTGCGGGGGTTGAGCTCTAGGTCTTTGGTCCCGCCTCTCAACAATCAATAAACAGGTGTACAGGTCCTTCTCATAATTTTGGCGTCGTCAGCAAACATTGAGAGGAATGAGTCTATGCCCTCTGGGAGATCATTTACGCATATCAGAAACAGGATAGGTCCGAGTACAGAGCCCTGTGGGACTCCACTGGTGACTTCACGCCAATCTGAGGTCTCACCCTCTTACTATAACTCTCTGCTTCCTATTGCTTATGCACTCCCTCATCCACTGGAGCGCCCTACCAGTTACTCCTGCCTGTTTCTCCAGCTTATGCATCAGCCTTTTATGAGGTACTGTGTCAAAGGCTTTCTGACAGTCCAAAAAAATGCAGTCCGCCCAGCCTTCTCTTTCTTTCTTAATCTTTGTCACCTGATCGTAGAATTATATTAAGCCTGTAAGGCAAGATTTACCCTCCCTGAACCCATGTTGATGGGTTGTCACGAAGTCCCTTCTCTCCAGATGTGTTACTAGATTTTTACTCACAATCTTCTCCATCACCTTGCATGGTGTACAAGTTAAGGACACTGGCCTGAAGTTCAGTGCCTCTTGTCTGTCACCCTTTTTGTATATTGGGACCACTATTAGCCATCTTCCATATTTCTGGTAGGTCTCCCATTTCCAGTGACCTACTATACATTATGGAGCAACCAAAGTGCTCCTGCACTTTTCCAACACCCATGGTGAGATTCCGTCCAGCCCAACAGATTTCTTCACGTCCAGCTCCAATAGATGCTTTTTGACCTCATCTCTTGTAATTTCGAACCTTTCCAAGGTCGCCTAGTTTGCTGCCACCTCTCCTAGCGCCGTGACCTCTACTTGTTCTATTGTAAAGACCTCCTGGAACAATTTGTTGAGTTCTTCACACACCTCTTTGTCATTCTCCGTGTACCTGTCCTCACCTAAGTTTCATCACCTGTTCCTTCACTGTTGTGTTCATCCTGATGTGACTGTGTAGTAGCTTTGGTTCAGTCTTGGCTTTATTAGCTATATAATTTTCATACCTTTTCTCAGCTGCTCTTCTCACACTAACATACTCGTTCCTGGTTCTCTGGTAACTCTCTCTACTCTCTGCTGTTCTGTTATTACGGAAGTTCCTCTATGCCCTTTTGTTCAGCTCCTTTGCTTATATACATTCCCTATTAAACCACGGATTCTTCCTTTGCTTCTCGGTTTTTTCCTGTCGGGGCAAGATAAACCTCGAATTCCCACTTTCACAATAGTAAAGGGTATGCCTAGTTTAACACTCATAGAATATAAATTCTCTATCCCCCTCAATAGGTTAGTAATTAAATGATCATCTACCGGGGTGTTTTCGTACGAAGGGAAAAAGGGTTCAGCATTCATTATGTATTGTATATCTTTCATCACATTTAAAAATTTGCATATAGGGTAATTTCGAGCATGTAAAATCCAAATATCATCTGTAGGGGAAAGATTTCAGATCCCACCCCACAATCGAAACATCTGATGCAGTCTCCAACTCCTGCAAGTAAGTAAAGGGAAACGAATTAGCTACGTTTTTTCAGAGATATGATCTGGTCTGATCGGATCTGATCACTAATCATTTATATTTAAAAATAATTGGATAAGATAAAACTGTATCTTTCCTGCAAGATTTGTTCTCTAACTTAAATCTTAATTCTGTTAAATAAATAAATAAATAAATAAATAAATAAACAAAATAATAATACGCACCACACGAGAAAAAACCAGCTCGCGCTAGGTCCATGGGAGTGTGTTCCACCTCAGCAGGCCAAGCGATTCCGAAGGATTTTACTCGCTCTTTAAACGCCACCATATCAATGTAAGCTGAGGTGCTGAACGGTACTACACCGTACTTATAGTGTAGTTCTATGGCCTTCTCAGACAATCAGGCAGGCAGACGGAGCGATAAGTGGGCAGAGGCAGAAGCGAAGTTATTTGTTAGACCGGCTATCCTTCCATCCATCCATCTAACCGAAAGGTGGACTGACAGACTGACTGACTCTCTGACTGACTGACTGACTGACTGAATGAATGACTGTCAGTCATTCAGTCACTTATGACTGTCAGTCATAAGTGAAACGCAACACAGAATTCCGCTCAAATGCCTCTTTCAGCTCCAGCAGATGTCTGATATCAGGTACCTGTGTAAAAATGTCGTCAACATACCTGCAGTATATGGCCGGTTTCAAGTTCATGTCGACTACGACCTTCTGTTCGATGGTACCCATGTAGAAGTTCGCAAACAGGACATCTAGGGGAGAACCCATGGCGACCCCATCTACTTGCTTGGCTTATACATGGATGGGCACATGTATAAGCAAGCAGATGGGGTCGCCATGGGTTCTCCCCGAGGTGTTCTGGTTGCGAACTTCTACATGGATACCATCGAACAGAATGTCTTAGTCGACATGAACTTGAAACCGGCCATATACTGCAGGTATGTTGACGACATTTTTACACAGGTACCTGATGTTAGACATCTGCAGGAGCTATAGGAGGCATTTGAGCAGAGTTCTGTGTTGCGTTTCACTTACGAGATGGAGAAGGATGGGAAGCTGCCCTTTCTAGATGTAACAGTCATGGAAAGAAGCAGAGGTTTCCACACTGCAGTCAACACTAGGGAAACAAACATAGGAATGTGCCTCAATGCCAACAGTGAGTGCCCAGACAGGTACAAGAGGAATGTTGTTAACACTTATGTCGACCGTGCTCTCAGCCACAGCTCAGGATGGAAGCAAGTCGATGAAGAACTCTGTAGGGTAAGGCAGGTCCTAGTCAACAACGGCTTCTCCAATGGTTTCGTTGAACACATCATAAGAAGGAAATTGAAACGCCATGCAACCTCTGAAGAGACAACTAACACAACACCTGTACCCCCTATTAGACTATTTTACAGAAACTTCTTTTCAACAGCTCATAAAACGGAGGAAAGGGTCCTGAAAGTTATTGTTAATAGGAATGTTATCCCAACAGACAAAAATCAGAAGATGGAATTGACGATTTACTATAAAACCAAAAAAACGGCAATCTACTCTTAAGAAACTCTCCAGACACAAAGCAGAACGCTTTAAAAGAGACCAACATCGTCTATGCCTTCCAATGCCGACTTGGGGACTGTAAGCCTCAAAGAACCCAGTATATAGGCAAGACAACAACATCTCTTTCCAGGCGATTAACGATGCATAAGCAACAGGGCTCCATTAAGGAACATATAATCTCTTCCCATAACCAGAGAAGTCTTAACAAACAACACAGAAATAATCGATAGATACAGCGATAGCAGGCGGCTTGACATCTGCGAGACACTACACATCAAGAAGTCAACACCAGCAATCAACAGCCAATTAATGCACAACTATATTCTACCCACTTCAAGACTCCGCACCAATATAGAACCAACAAGAAATATGTGCCAATAGGCTCTTTGCAGTTACTTCCATTCTTCCCATTAATTTACCCAATTTATACCCATTGCACCGTGTTCTGTCTTGTGTTGAATGTTTTGTTCACCTCATCCAAAACTGTTGTAACATATCACCTCACCCAAATGCGGGTATATAAGATGAAAGCTGTTTAAATGATAGCATAGCAGAACTCTGTTTAGTGTTTGCAGGTTATAGTTGTGTGTGTGTAAACTAAAGTCTTTGAAAATGTTATAAGTTCTTACATATATATATATATATATATATATATATATATATATATATATATATATATATATATATATATATATATATATATATATAATATATATATATATATATAATATATATATATATATATAATATATATAATTTGGAAGCGAACCTTAATCTTTGTTTTAGGGGTGGAACGCCTACCCGGTGATAGAACAATAATAATAATAATAATAATAATAATAATAATAACAATAATAATTTCTCCGTGCACTTTCATCTATGTCTTGAAGGGAACTTGTACACTGTAAACTCAATTTCAGTTTAATTCCTCTATATAAAGATGCAAACTGTCAACACGTATAATCATCACGTGGTAACTGAGTGGGGGCAGATGGGATAAAAGCTTGGGGAAGGTCTAGTTAATTCATTATGCTAGCTTACATCGTCGGTCGGTCGTGTGGTCAGTGACGCTCAGCTTAACTTACACCGGCTCTCTTTCATCACCATCAAATGGAGACTGTGGATATTTGCTACGGTTCCTTAACCCATGAAGCCTTTAACAACACCGAGACGTGCATAGTTAACTGCAGTTTATGCAGTTAACTGCATATCCTCTACCCCATTTGTGATAGCATGAGACATGGCTGCTAAATACGCTCATGCAACAGTGTACAAGAGATCTATCTTATATAATCTAAACAGGTGCATTCCCAGAGATCGTTCATCTCCCGGTTCTATATACTGGACCATAGGCGTGGAGGAAGGTCCAGCCATTGTTGCACTCACAACTCAGTATGTTATTGGTGCTCCCGTTGAAAACAACTTAATTGCTCAAGATATTATCACCAAATCTAGAGATCACTCCCTGGTAGAGGGTTTACGGCATGATACTGAAGAAAACCGACAATTATATTTTACCAAAAGTATAGAAGACCTGGCAGTTTTTGTTGAAAACTTTTCCCCAAAAAAACAAGTTATTCTCCCTTTGGGAATCAGGTTAAACTGTGGACTTCGAGAAGAAAAGTGGGATCAAGAGTTTCACCCAATTATAAATAATTTACAGAAACGTTTCAAATCTCTCTGTTAAAGTTATTTTAGTTGAGAGAGAAAAGAGGGAAGAAGGAAGTCGAGGATAGCAGCAGCAGATAGCAGTCGAGGCCCTCTCTCAAAAGCGGGCATCAGCAACTCTCTCGTAAGGTTGTATATATAGCGAGCCCTTCCATCCATCCACCCATCCATACTACAGCAACGCTTCCTCTCTTTCCCATCGAGCGATATGGCTGTTCCTACAATCTTTGGGGAGATTGGCCTCTCTTTCGGACTTCAGCTTCACGGATCGTGTGCTTTACGACCTGGACGCCTGCAGTATGATGGTCAGCCCTATGGTTGTAGATTTATGGTCGAGATACCCCTATGCGCGCCTTAAACGCCACAATCTACCCTTCACGATTCGAGCTGTGAGAAGTGATCGAGGACGAGCTGGAGATGTTGTACACGGTGATCCTCCAGAATTTAACAAGCCCATCGGTGATGATCCTTCTCCTCCTCACCTTATAGGAATGATAACCCAGTTCACAAACGGCGAACCTACAAAGATGAGCAGGAAAAAGAAGAAGAGGATAAAACAAGAGATGGAAATAAAGGAACTCGATTGAGACTACTATAACGGAGAAAAGGGCTACTATAACAAAAAGGGCGACAGGCAAGAGGCATTGAACTACAGGCCAGTGTCCTTGACTTGTATACCATGCAAGGTGATGGAGAAGATTGTGAGAAAAAACCAGGTAACACATCTGGAGAGAAAGAACTTCGTGACAAATCGCCAACATGGGTTCAGGGAGGGTAAATCTTGCCTTACAGGCTTGATAGAATTCTACGATCAGGTGACAAAGGTTAAGCAAGAAAGAGAGGGCTGGGCGGACTACATTTTCTTGGATTGTCGGAAAGCCTTTGACATAGTACCGCATAAGAGGCTGGTACATAAGCTGGAGAGACAAGCAGGTGTAGCTGGTAAGGTGCTCCAGTAGATAAGGGAGTATCTAAGCAATAGGAAGCAGAGAGTTACGGTGAGGGGTGAGACCTCCGATTGGCGTGAAGTCACCAGTGGAGTCCCACAGGGCTCTGTACTCGGTCCTATCTTGTTTCTGATATATGTAAAGGATCTCCCGGAGGATATCGATTCATTTCTCTCAATGTTTGCGGACGATGCTAAAATTATGAGAAGGATTAAAACAGAAGAGGACTGTTTGAGGCTTCAAGAAGACCTAGACAAGCTGAAGGAATGGTCGAACAAATGGTTGTAAGAGTTTAACCCAACCAAATGTAATGTAATGAAGATAGGTGTAGGGAGCAGTAGGCCAGATACAAGGTATCATCTGGGAGAGGAAATTCTTCAGGAGTCAAAGAAGGAAAAAGACTTGGCGGTTGATATCACGCCAGACCTGTCTCCTGCAGCACATATCAAGCAGATAACATCAGCGGCATATGCCAGGCTGGCCAATATACGAACGGCATTCAGAAACTTGTGTAAAGAACCATTCAGAACTTTGTATACCACATATGTCAGGCCAATCCTGGAGTATGCAGCCCCAGCATGGAGTCCATATCTAGTCAAGGACAAGACTAAACTGAAAAAGGTTCAAAGGTTTGCCACCAGACTAGTACCCGAGCTGAGAGGTATGAGCTACGAGGAGAGACTACGGGAATTAAACCTCACTTCGCTGGAAGACAGAAGGGTATGGGGGGACATGATCACCATATTCAAGATTCTGAAGGGAATTGATAGGGTAGATAAAGAAAGTCTATTTAACACAAGGGGAACACGCACAAGGGGACACAGGTGGAAACTGAGTACCCAAATGAGCCACAGAGATATTAGAAAGAACTCTTTTAGTGTCAGAGTGGTTGACAAATGGAATGCATTAGGAAGTGATGTGGTGGAGGCTGACTCCATACACAGTTTCAAATGTAAATATGTAGAGCCCAATAGGCTCAGGAATCTGTACACCAGTTGATTGACGGTTGAGAGGCGGGACCAAAGGGCCAGAGCTCAACCCCCGCAAACACAACTAGGTGAGTACAACTAGGTGAGTACACACACACATATGGATGCATCCCCAGCTTTGAACCTTTACCTGATAAAGGACAAGGAGAAACTAGAAAAAGTCCAGAAATATGCAACAAAACGCGTTCCTGCGTTGAACGGCTTAAACTATGAGGAAAGACTGAGGTAATTAGGCTTTACCTCACAGGAGTGAAGGAGAGTCAGTGGGGGATATGAGAGCAATATATAAAATTCTAAGGGAAATTGATAAAGTAGATAAAACAGCAATGTCCAAAAGTAGGAACAGCAGAACGAGGGGTCACAGACGGAAACTGGAGACGCAAATGAGTCACAGGGACGTCAAAAATTACTCTATCAGTGTCAGAGTTGTCAATAAGTGGAACAGGTTAGACGTGGAAGTCGCTGAAGCTAATTCGATTCAAAGTTATAAAAGTAAACATGATAAAAGTTTGAGAAATGAATCACTGCATTAAACTAACAACGTTCGGAAGGCGGGGCCAGGAGCCTGGCTCACCCTGCAAGCACATCTACGTGAGTACATCCAGGTGAGTATATCCAGGTGAGTACATCCAGGTGAGTACGTCTGGGTGTGAGTACATCCAGGTGAGTATATCCAGGTGAGTACATCCAGGTGAGTACGTCTGGGTGTGAGTACATCCAGGTGAGTATATCCAGGTGAGTACATCCAGGTGAGTACATCCAGATGAGCACGTCTGGGTGAGTACATCCAAGTGAGTATGTCCAGGTGAGTACATCCAGGTGAGTAAACACTCCCCCCGCCCCCTGGTCTGCCACCCAAACAACAGCCAACCAATAACTCAAGGTGTTGGTAACGACTGCCATCTTAAGGAGTCATTTAACGTAAATTAGTCATTTATTCCCTGCCTCAACCCTCCTTAACGAGCGACTACGTACATATCGTCTGGTAATGTCTGTATTATAGCTTCCTGATCCCTTCAGGCGGGTGTAATTACCTTAGTAACTTAGCCAAGATGAAGAGATATGTGCTCGTGTACTCATCTAATTGCTCTCACCTAAATGTGGCGGCAGGACCGAGCGTAAGCTGTTGGGTCCCAACCCTGCAGCTGTGATCATCTCAGGTACTGGTACTCGACCCACAGGACATCTCCCTCGCATCCTATATATATTTATATTGCCCAACATTTTGGTTGAGGTTTAGATATATTTGAGAGCGACCATACTGACCTATACGACGGTGCCTGGCGAGGGAAACAGTGGAGTACCCGCTGGAAGTCACAGTAGCGAATATAAGAGTTCCGTAGTGCCCCTTCTATAGTATAATGGAATATGATGTGCACGTTGCTCGGTCAGTCACGTTAAGTAAAGATGCTCTGGCCAGCAACTGAATGGATGACCGTACTGGTGAGCCCCTTTGCCTTTCAGATGTAGTACCTCTACATGTCATGGATGGAATGCCTGTCCTTCCCAGCACACATCACATCACTCTACCTACCTGCACACATCACATCACACTACCTACCTGCACACATCACTCTACCTACCTGCACACATCACTCTACCTACCTGCACACATCATTTCACTGTACCTTTCTCTATGGAACCTTTGCTGGTGTTTGTCCTGTCATCTTAGCAATACATCATATTCAACAAAGGAAGCTCCATATAGGTGTCAAACTCGGGCCTGAAACCTTCTTTAAGTTTTTCCAAACTCTTCTGGAAACTTAAGTGACTTCTTTGAAAATGTGGTTTGAGAGCCTCCTGTAGTTCTTTGAAACAATGGGTTGAAAACTTCCTTGCAAAGTATCTTTTAAGAGTTTCCTGAAGGTTTTCAGTCTACGGTCTCAGAACATGCTGGAGTTGTTAAAGACTATGGTATGAGAGCTTCCTGAAGTTATCTCGAACTTTTGTATATCTGAGAGCTTCGTGGAATTCTGCCAAGCAATAGTCTGTGAGGTTCGTGGAAACCATTTAAAAGATGGTCTATGAACTTCATGAACGATGGTCATGAAATCTTCTCGATTTCCTGTATTATAAACGCTTTTAAAATTCATGAAATCCAGGAGGGGATCTTGCCTCTTGCCAGAGCTGCACACCCTCTCCCTTCACTAAGTTCTCTCCCTCGACTCCTCGCATGAAAGAGCTTGCATAATCCTCTACGCGTCAGTAGTCGCCGCCCTCCAAATACATCATCAGATATGCCAAAAATCACTTGAGCACTTACCGTTGGGGCGGCCATCACCGCCCATTGCTTCCTGCACAACACATTGCAGTCAACGAACCAAGTGCAATATGCACGCTTCTTACGCAACCAGTCGTGCAGTTTCTGTTTCCCGTTCATCCAGCGCTTGTTTTGTTTACATTATTCATTATTTCACTTATATACTTCCACAAAACGCATATATTCCAAGTGTAAGCTGCCACTGGATGCGTCGAGGACGCCAGGTACACATCCATACTCAGAACGCTGCCGTGTGTACTAGTCCTCAACATTGCCAAGACTACTTGTTAATTGGAAATAAATCTGTTGATCCATTTGATCAACATAAAGTTAATTTATAAATTGAGGTTCTCTGTCTTTCAGTATCTCTCTCCGTCTCTCTCCGTCTTTCATCCTCTCTGTCTCCTACTCTTTCTCTCTCTCTCTCTGCTGTCATTCACGTCCAGCTGCGACACCCGGAACCATCCTGGCGTTTAATTATCATGCTCAAAGCCAGGATGTTTTGAGTGGATCAAAAACATAAACGCACAATAGGTAAGTAACCTACGCCGCTTTCACTACTGGATTACTTAAAGTATTTACGTTCTAGAACACCCTGAAGGAAATTACACCCATTCACCTAAATGTTAAATTTGACCAAATCCTGAAGAAGATTACACCCGGTTACCTACGTGTTAAAATTAAAAGGTGTCAGACGATTCAAATTTCTTGAGTGTCAAGCATGAGCCATGACGGCTCTGGCATGCAAAGCAAAAGTTATGAGTTCATGGGCTTGTGTTGGTGTGTATTTACTTGATTGTGTTGGGCAGTAGACGAGCTCCATCCTCCCAGCTATCATTTAACTGGTGTAAAGATATCAGAACCAAATGAGCTCTGATATAACTGCAGTCTGTCTCCACCCCTTCACTTCTTGAAGTGTTACATAGTGTCACAAGGGTTGGGCTAGGCAAGGCAAGGGGGCTGCTAGGGGTTGACGAGAAAGAATAGTCAGTCTCTCTGACTCACATAGCTCACCAGAGTCATTTGGTCCCCTAAAGTGAGGACCACGTAATGCCCACCACCGCAGGTCTATGCTCCCACCACCTGGGTGCCACTGACTTGTCCTGGGAGCCTTTCAGTCAACCACGGGGAAACTGCTACCAGCAATACCAGCACCACTGAGGAGTGTGGTGTTGTGTGTTGCTGAGGAAGTCTTGGTTGTAGGGTTGATATAAAGCCATTGCACGGTTACTTTCTTTAATACTTAAACTGATACATGACTAGCAGCTTCCAAGCTTGGCAGGCGTCCCACATGCTCTCTTGTTTATCTCATGCTGGCGTCTGAACCGCAGCGCATACAAACGGATGGTGCCGTTTTCTTTGAACATGACATCCCTCATTTTCTTATAAAGAATGAATACAGGATGTCAACCATGCTTGTAGCACAAAGCAAAGTTATTGACACAAAGTAAGTTATTAACACATCAAGAGATATTGCATACATTTAACATTAATTAAGCACACAAAGAATTTAAACAATCTTTACCACACAGGATTTCAATGTTAAAAATACAAATGCAATGTTAAACAAAAATGAAAGAAACTGTAATACAAAGTTACGAAATATTGAATGAGAGATCTGCATTATTCAAACAATATTAAATTTAGTTTAGCACAATAAGTAAATACTTTGCATTACATAGGAACACAATTAATCATCAAATCGCTTAGGGCGTTTAACATGATGCTTAGGACGAGAGTCCTTAAATACAAGAATATCCCTTGATGAATTGTTAACTGAGTTATAAGTCATTTTTTCTTTATCCTTTGTACGACTTTGCACTTCTTCATTTTCTAAACTAGTTGGAATCACTTTAAAATAGGCCATATTACGTGTTGTACTATGATCTCTATTACTAGCTGTTACCATAGTTCCTTTTACACTAATCACTTTATATGGTTTTGTATCATACGGCATATCTAGCTTTCCCCCTTTTTTCTTTTTAACGAGAACAGTATCTCCAACCTTTATGAATTGTTCCTTTGCACGTTGATCATGAGCAATTATAATTTTGCCCTTGGCTAGTGCATCCTTCTGAGCGAGACGTTTATCCGTTACCTCGGCTGGCATGACAGGTAGTGAGATCCTCATAGGACGTCCAAATAAAAGTTCGCCAGGCGACTTGCCCAGTGTTCCATGCGGTGTTGCACGGTAGTTCCTGAGAAAAGCATACATAGCTTGTTTCCAGGATCGTCCTTCGGCATGAGCACAGCGTACCGCTTTCATGAGAGGTTGCATGAATCTCTCAACTTCTCCATTTGCTTGAGGATGTAGTGGCATCACACGGCGGTGTTTGAATCCAATATGCTCAGCAAAATTGACGAAGTCTTGTCCATTGAATGGCGGTCCATTGTCCGTCTTGACAACTTCAGGAATGCCAAAGTTTGAAAAGATCTTGTCGAGTTTCGGGATGACAGCCTTTGCAGATGTGGAAGTGATGATTTCTACTTCTGGTTAACGTGAGTGATCATCAATGACTACCATCAAGTACTCTCCAGTTGGTAGTGGTCCGCAGAAGTCCATCGATACTTCCGTCCATGGTGCAGCAGGTAATGGTGAAGGTTGCAGAGGTGTTGGTCTTGAAGTATCCACTGCAGCTTGGCAAGGAACACAGGCATCATGTATGTCCTTTGCTTGAAGATCAATGCCGGGAAACCACACCTTTTCTCGTAGCAGCTGTTTGGTCCTAACAAGACCTTGGTGTCCTTGATGTGCAAGCTTCAGAGCACGCTGCTGGAGAACTGCTGGAATAACGATACGAGTACCTCGCAGCACGGTGTCGCATTGTTGTGTAACACTTAATTCTGTCTGGATGCGTTCAAGTGCTTTGAATGCATCTTGGTCAACTCCTGAGGGTGGGATGCGTGGAAACTTTTTCTTAGTCAATGCATCCACTGTTGCTTGCAGAGTTGGGTCCTCTAGGGTTGCAGTACGGATTTCATCAAGAGTGAGAGCCTTAGGGACTGCATCGCAGGTTACAGAGTGTACATATTCCTCGGCAACTTGCTGATCCTTGGTGATGGTGAAACTGTTTGCAGGATGTCGACTGATGTAATCAGCGAGATTGCCTGCACCCGGCTTATACTTCACCGTTAAGTTGTATGGTTTCAAACGAAGAGCCCATTTCTCAATGCAAGCTGGTGGTTTCGACTTTGGATTATTGAAGATGGTCTCCAATGGTTTGTGGTCAGTGACTATCGTGGTGAAGGGAGCACCAAGCAGATACACATTGAATTGTTCACAGCCCCATACAAGAGCAAGAGCTTCATTCTCTGTCTGACTGTATCGTTGCTCAACATCTGTGAGAGAACGGCTGGCGTAGGCAATTACTACTCTGGAATCTGGTTGACCAGGTTTGTGTTGGGCTAAAACAGCACCTAAACCAACAGGACTAGCATCCACCGTTAACTCAGTGTCCATTGATGGATCAAAGTACGCAGCAGTCGCATTCTCTACTAGTGCATCTTTCACAGCATCAAATGCATTTTGCTCGATATCGCTCCAGTACCATGATGCATTTTTCTTCAGGAGCTCACGTAGAGGCTTCGTAATGGTAGCAAAATCTGGAATGAAGCGAGAACAGTAGTTTGCCATTCCCAGAAAACTATGTACTTCAGTGGATGTTGAAGGAGGTGCAGCATTCTTGATATCTGCAACTTTCTTAGGATCTGGAGACAGACCTTTGTCACTAAGTACATGTCCAAAGAATTCAATTTTATGTTGATTGAACTCACACTTTGCTCGGCTTAACGTCAGATTCTTTTCTCGTAAGCGTTGCAATGTTGCACGAAGAGCTTTGTCGTGTTCAGCTTGGGTACGGCCATAAACAATGATGTCATCAGATATGTTGTCAGCATTAGGTATATCTTGCAATACCTGGCTGATGATGTGCTGGAATACCTCGGCAGCACTGTTAATACCAAAACTCAGGCGCTTGTATTTATACAGACCTCGATGTGTCGTAAACGTTGTGATGAAGCGACTCTCATCATCAATTTCAAGCTGATGATAGCCCTTGTTTAAATCTAATTTGCTGATTACAGTTGCACCATTCAAGCGGTAGATCATATCATCTACAGTGGGTGTAGGATAGCGTTCACGCATTATTGCCTTGTTGGGAACACGCATGTCCACACAAATGCGTATCTCATCTGGATTCTTCGGCTTTGGTGGAGTGACAATTGGGCCTACCCATGGTGTTGGGCCTGTTACTGGTTCAATGATATTTAGTTCCATCAGCCTATCCAGTTCGACATTGACTTTCTTGCGAGTATGGAATGGCTGTCGGCGATGTAGTTGGGCAACTGGAATTACATCTGGGTTGATATGCAGATGTACTTTGCTATCAGTATAACAACCTATGGATTCAAATCGATCCGAAAATTCAGCAACAATAGCATCAACATTGTTTGCAGATTCCACTGCTACAGCATTAGAAAGCGTTTTTGGTTGAAGTCTTGTAACTGAGTAAAGACTCCTTTGCATTCCTAACAACATGGAATGTAGTAATGAGCATTGCATTCTTTGACTTAATCTCTGCAGTGAAAGTTCCAATCACTGGCAAGGCTACCTTTGAAGCATAGGCAGTGGCTTTGCCATCATAGTTTTCAAGCTTTGGGAACTGTTTTTTAAATTTTTCATAGTGGCACTCAGCAATGGTGTCAATGTTTGATCCAGTGTCAATGAGAACTTTGAGACAAATACCAGCAATGTATACACATGTCTCTGGGTTGTTTGGAAGATCATTCCATTCTGTGATTGTTTGTACTCCATAAGTATAATCACATTCACTGTCATCTGAGACTGGTTGTAATGACATGTTGTTTTGTACATTATTAACATTCTGGATATGAGGTGCAATATTGCGTTTACCACCTCGACCCCTATGTCCTGATCCTCGTACAGTGCTTTTATTCACTGACTGTGGTTTCTTTAGTGCGGAACGACACATAGCACCAAAGTGACCTAGTTTTCCACACTTATGGCACTTCTTACCTTGAGCAGGACAAACATTATCTTGGTGTGGGTAGTCGCCTCCACAATTGTAACATTTATTGTTGACACCCACTGATGTGGGTCATTGTGACTGCTTGAGTCTTGTTCCTTGACCCCAGTTGTGATGTGGTCCTCGGCTCAATTTGCTGTTAGGTTTGCTATGATATTTTCTTTGATCACGGTGTCCTCCCTGAACCTTACGTACCTCATCACTGTTAGTAACAGTGGCAGAACCGTTGTTGGCACAGCACTCCATGACACCAGCATCACGTGCAGCATCTTCCATTCGACGAGCAATATCTAGTATCTTGGTAAGAGAACTGTCATCAACAACAAGTTCTAGAGCTCTTCGACGGAGACGTATAGATGTGCATGTTTCAGTTATTTGCTGTTTGATTTCTTTGTCAACATCAGCAAACTCACAATGGGCTGCTAAACCCTGCAGACCTGTGTGATATTGATCTACGGTTTCATTAGAGAGTTGTTTTGCTCTCCTGAAATGCATAGTTTCCATTGCAGTATTTTGTCTTGGTTTGAAATGTTCAGTTAATTTGGCTTTATCAATGTCATAATCTTTGGCACTACCAGTGTCGTTCAGTGTGTCAAAGATGTCACAAACTCGATCACCTACATAATGAAGTAGAAAGGCACGCTTTCTTTCAGCACTTTTGATGTCAGAAGCTATCAACAAATTCTCAAACCTTTAAAGCCATCTGGTCCACCTCTGTGGCAGGTTTGTCTGGTCACAGTCAGGATCAAATGCAGGAAACTGAGGTATATTTGCCATTTTTTACTTTATAAATGTAAACTTATCACCTAAATGTTCCTCGGAATACTAAACACTTACTGCACTGTATATGTTAGTTAAGAATTCACTGTAATTACTTTAATCTTGCAAAGCACACAAGCATTTTAATGCAAAAGTTCACAACAGTGTACAATACAGCAGCAACTGACCTCTTACCTAGCCTTGTGTACATGTGGAGTTGTTCCTACTCACAGCTGCACAGCAGTTGGCACAGCTGTTGGTACAGCAGTTGTCAGCAATGTTGTTGTTTGATGAGTTTTCAGCACTGTCAACACAGCACAGTTCACAGCATGATGAATTGTGTAGCACAATGCGTCGTTTCGAATACAAAACATCGGGTTTTGTACATAGCGTCAAAGCGTCGTTTCGTACACAGCATCGGTTCCTCAGTACATAGCTTCATTCAGCACATAGCTTGCGTAGCACATAGCTTGGGTAGCACATAGCTTGGGTAGCACATAGCTTGGATAGCACACAGCTGTTGGTTAGCACACAGCATCGGTCAGCACACAGCATCGGTAGGGCGCTCACAGACAGCACGATTTCTCTTCCTTCTCCGGGCAGCATGCTTCTTCCTTGTGTTTTAAGCTGAACAAATACCTACGTTCACAGTTCATCCTCGTCGCCAGTGTGGTGTGTGTTGCTGAGGAAGTCTTGGTTGTAGGGTTGATATAAAGCCATTGCTCGGTTACTGACTTTAATACTTAAACTGATACATGACTAGCAGCTTCCAAGCTTGGCGGGCGTCCTGTAGGCAATCTTGTTTATGTTGTTGTTGTGTTGATTTAGGGGCGACGACGATCGTGGGATCGGATGCGCCCCGGCTGCCCGATACCGGGAAATAGCAGAGGGAAGGGGTCCCTACAGTCTCTTCAGGCCATAGACCCTACAATCTCCTCAGGCCACAAATTTTACAGTCTCTTCAGGCCACGGACATGACGGATGAAGCGGAAGGTATGGCGAAGGATGTCATGACGGACGTCTTCGTCTCTCGCACCTGCCCCGTCAAGGAGAACGGGAACTGTGAGGCGGGGAATATTCAGCCTACGAATGGCACTCTGTAGTCTGACGCGAGCACTATGAAATCGAGGGCAGTGAAGTAGAAGGTGCTCCACTGTATCCTCCTGGGTCGGACACCACTGGTAGTATGGGAAATCTACCAGCCGTAGACGATGGAGATGTGCGGGCCAGGCAAGTGTGCCCAATCCGGAGACGAGTGATGGCAGTGTCGAGGAGTCGAGAATGATGACGAGTCCATGGACGCGGGGTGGAATCCTCCCGTAGACCCGCCAAAGAGGAGGACCTGAGTGCTGGCTCCATCATTGCCTCCCAACTCGCGAGGCAAGCCGCCCGGAGTTACGGGGGAATTTCGGAAAGGTCTAGAGGCACATTTGTAGAGTCATGGAGAGCATGCGCCATCCCTGCTGCTGCGTCGGCCACCTCATTGCCTTTAATACCGACATGTGACGGAACCCATTGGAGATAGATGGACCAACCTGGAGTACCAGAGTATGACAGCAGTTCTCCGCGGATCTGTGACACAGTATGATGATGGACTCGTGGACGCCGAGATGATATCAGATTCAACAGTGTCATACATCTCAGATGGCAGGAAAACCTAACATCTCTATTCCCAAGGCTCCTTTGATGCCTAGCCCTGTGCCTTCGGAACCCTTTCACAGACTCATCATACTGTGTTGGTCCTTTACCCCGGACCAGTTCTGGCAACGCCTATATACTAACCATCCTGTGTCCAACCACCAGATTCCCCATAGTAGTTCCTGTAAAGAACATTACGGCTGCTACTGTGGTGAAGCAACTGTTGAAGATCTCTACACAATATGGATTTCCTCGGAAGATTCAAAGTGACTATATGGCACCAACTTCACTAGTGATCTCTTCAAGAAGGCACTGGAAGAACTCAACATCACTCAGGTTTTGTCCAGCCCCTATCATCCTGCTTCACAGGGTTCTCTTGAACGTAGTCACCAAACTATAAAATCACTCAAGAAATTTTGCAATGAAACTATGAAAGACTGGGATAAACAACTTCTCATGTGCATTTTCAGAAGTCTCCCAAATGAGTCTCTAGGAGTGTCTCCTTATGAGATGCTCTATGGACGTAAGTGCCGTACTCCTCTCAAAGCTTTTAAAGACTCTCTAAGTAATGCCACCTTCAGTGACCCTCTGTATGTGCCCCAGTTTCTTCAAAACTTAAAGCACAATCTAGAGAGTACATAAATTTGTCAACGATAATTTATTAAAAGCTCAATATAGGATGAAGACTCATTTTGACAAACACAGTGAAATCAGGAAATTTAAAGCAGGAGACTTCGTTTTAGCATATTTTCCAATCCCAGGTTCTCCCTTGCAAAATAAGTTTTCAGGACCTTACCGAATCAAGGAGTGCAGAAATAACCACAACTTCGTTCTTGAGACTCCAGATAGGCGGCGGAGGACCCAGTTGTGCCACGTCAATCTTCTGAAGGAGTATAAAGGTACACCCCCCACTGTGCTAATCTCTCTCGACCTTTCAAGATCCATACATCAACAGTGAGACTTTCCCTGCTTCTCTTCCCGACAACACTAACTCTGAGTCAGTGCCTTCCAACTCGGAAATTCTTGCAGATCTTCCTAAATATTTTCAGGACTGTAACAGTGTTCCTCTCATCAGTGTTCCAAGAACATCATAAGTTGTTCAGTGATGATCCCCAGGAATGTAATGTGGTTCAGCACGACATCCAGCTACTTCCTGATACGCGGCCGATTCGCCAACCCTTCTACCGCATCAACCCGTACAAAAAAGAAGTTATGCGTGCTGAGGTACAGTACCTTCTGGATCATGGGCTGTACCTTCTGGATCATGGAGCGATATCCATGGCCTAGATCACACCTACGCCTACTTGGATGACATCGTTGTGGCAACCGACACCAGGAACGAACATCTGCTCCAGCTGCAACGATTGTTCTCCAAGCTCCTGACAGCTGGCCTTACCATCACTTGACTTGGGCAAGTCCACCTTTGCTAAAGGTAAAGTGGGTTATCTTGGTCATGTAATAGGAAGTGGCAGCCTAGCTCCTTTAACCATTCATACTCAAGCCATTCAGCATTACCCACAACCTACAACCAGGAAGCAGCTCCTTCGCTTCCTTGGCCTTGCATCTTACTATCGTAGCTTTGTGAAAAATTTCAGTACGGTAGCGACACCACTGATTAATCTGACCAGCCCCAAGCAACGGTATCATTGGACCATTCAACAGACCGCTGCCTTTGAACAACTCAAATCTCTGCTATGTTCTAATCCCCTTCTCGCCTCTCCAGATATTACGAAGCCCTTCATAATGAATGTCGACGCAAGTGGCACCGGCATTGGGGGCGTTCTAATGCAACAACGTGGCGAAGAGGTTCTTCCTGTTAGCTACTACAGCTACAAGTTGAAGCCTCATCAGAAGAACTATAGCACTATAGAAAAGGAACTCCTCTCCATCGTCCTGAACCTGCAACATTTCGAACCTTACCAACAGGGTAATCGGTCTATTACCATCTACTCAGACCACAATCCCCTACGATTTCTGCAACAAGCTCAATTCAGCAATAAACGTTTTCTAAGCTGGGCTCTGTACCTGCAGAACTTTAACCTGGAGATCTTCATTAAGGGCTCGGATAGCATCATAGCCGACGCCCTCTCCAGAGTCTACGAGGTAGAGGCAGCAACTCCTACCACTCTACCGTCTAGTGAAGTAACTTAACCATAAGAGCAGGCTTCGGGGGACAGCTGTGACGGTAATCTCTTTAAAGAGAGATCTAGCCTGCTCTTTCCTACATCTCGTTACTTCTTTACGCTGTAACATCAAGATACCACATTCACGAATATCATAGAAGTGGAATTACAGACGTCTCTACATAGAGGTACACTCACTCCACCCCCCCCCCCTCCTCACTGTCACCGCACCATCCTCGTCTATCACCAAACTACCACTTCAAGACAACGCTCTCCCCATTGGTGAATCAGCGACTTCTCGCGACTTCAGCGCCCTCTGCTCGCCTATATATTGTCTTGCACGAGCAGTTGGTCTCAGAATATTCTTTGTGCTCTAGAGCAGACGTTTCTATCTAATAATACGTCCTGTATACTAAGTGGAGGTTTCAGCCAGCCAATATTCTCAGCACCATTTACTAATTTTTTGTCTTGCTAATTGTAGAGTAACGTAACCATTATTTTATTTTATACTGTACTGTGTTTTTGTCTTTGAATTTTTGATCAGCACTGTACATAGCCAAGGGATTATATTTATTTGTTTCTGTTTGTTTAAAGTAAATTAAAGTTCATTATTTATAAAATTTGTTTTGCATGTTTTTTCCCTCTCACTTTACCACAGGAAGACAACTGCCCAGCAGTCTACATTTTTTTTTCTTTTTTTTTTCTAATGTGATTGGCATTTCCACCAGCCATAGAGACGACTGCCTTAACACCTACATTTCTCGTCACACTCTTCTGTCTCCCGGTGACGTGAGGTTTATTTCCCGCAGTCTCTCCTCGTAGCTCATACCCCTCAGTTCTGGTACTAGTCTGGTGGCAAACCTTTGAACCTTTTCAAATTTATTCTTATGCTTGACTAGATATGGACTCCATGATGAAGCCGCATACTCCAAGATTGGTCTGACATATGTGATATATATTGTTCTGAAAGATTCCTTACACAAGTTTGTAATGGACGTTCTTATGTTAGCCAACCTGGCATATGCCGCTGATGTTATCCTCCTGATATGAGCTTCAGGGGACAGGTCTGGCGTGATGTCAACCCCCAGGTCTTTCTCTCTCTGACAATTGCAGGATTTCATCTCCCAAATGATACCTTGTATCAGGTCTCCTGCTCCCTACACCTATCTTCATTACATTACATTTGCTTGGGTTAAACTCTAACAACCATTTGTTCGACCATTCCTGCAGCTTGTCCAGGTCTTCTTGAAGCCTCAAGCTGTCCTCCTCTGTCTTAATCCTTCTCATAATGTGTGTGTGTGTGTGTGTGTGTGTGTGTACTCACCTAATTGTGCTTGCGGGGGTTGAGCTTTGGTCCCGCCTCTCAACTGTCAATCAACTGGTGTACAGATTCCTGAGCCTACTGGGTTCTATCATATCTACATTTGAAACTGTGTATGGAGTCAGCCTCCACCACATCACTTCCTAGTGCATTCCATTTATTAACTACTCTAACACTGAAAAAGTTCTTTCTAACGTCTCTGTGGCTCATCTGGATACTAAGTTTCCACCTGTGTCCCCTTATTCGTGTCCCACCCATGCTGAAGAGTTTGTCTTTGTCCACCCTATCAATTCCCCTGAGAATTTTATAGGTGGTTATCATGTCTCCCCTTACTCTTCTGTTTTCCAGGGATGTGAGGTTCAGCTCCTTTAGCCTTTCCTCGTAGCTCATTCCTCTCAGTTCCGGGACGAGCCTGGTGGCATACCGCTGAATCTTCTCTAGCTTTGTCTTGCGTTTAACTAGGTATGGACTCCAGGCTGGAGCTGCATACTCCAGGATTGGTCTTACATTAGTGGTATACAGGGTACTGAAAGATTCCTTACACAAGTTTCTAAAGGCAGATCTTATGTTGGCCAGTCTAGCATGGCCAACATGCTGTGTGTGTGTGTGTGTGTGCTTGCGTGTGTGTGTGTGCTTGCGTGTGTGTGTGTGTGTGTAAAGGGTGTGTGTACGTGGGTATATTTATGTTTGCTTGTGTTTGTATGAACTTGTAAATATTTACGGAGCTCGATAAATGCCCAACAGACCGCGAGAACATAAGACACTGCAATATTGCAAATCAAATCAGATTGACACTGTGATTTAACTAAGGAACCCAGCAGTGTTAAAATGCACTGTATTAATCATGCTGAAACCAACATTCTTCTTCACCATGCTTAATACTTAACACTTACACTTATCCACCGTCTCGGTGATACTAAGTGCACGAATGTACAGAGAGGAAACTCTGTGGACATGGAGGACGGAAAGCGAGATACGTGGCAGTGTCGAGCATGTTGACGCCAGAGTGAGCTAACCTTCTGAGCAAAGATGAAATGTTGCCTTCTGATTCATGCTCAAATATGGGAATTTTGATGAGAGTTCAGAGTAAATATGCTCCCAGTGATAGTGTGTACAGAGATGCAGGTGCAAAAATTAAACATAACCTGGATATAGATCGAGGGAGACTTGGCATGAAGCTTCCCAGGGCATGTCAACAAACGCAACCAAGAAACTAATCACAAACAACCCTCAGGCTCAGTTTGTTCCTAAATTAAGTACCATAGAACACATTCACAATATGCAAGCTGAAAATAACATCGCACAGACCATATACACTGACGGATCACTCAATACAGCTATTGGGAGGGCAGGAATTGTTATTGCTCATTAGCCCGATGGCAGCACAATTCAAAGGAATATAAGAATTAGTAACTGGGCATCTACAATGCAAACTGAGATGGTAGCAATACTGGTATCACTCTAAATTATTGACAACACTGAAGTACACAGCTTAATTATTCCCGACTCCCTTTCTTTACTACTAGCAATAAACAGTTTACAATCAAGTAATACCGTGCTTGTCTCCGAAACCTGACATAGATATATTGGCAAACTTAACAAGGTGGTAAATATAAAAAATGTTGTAGATTCCTTCTCACACTGGCCTTCAGGAACATGACAAAGTTGACGCCCTTGCAAAGGCTGCAATAAATAAAGACAGAATTGAAAGGAATCTTGAGTTACCAAATAGGTCCCTTAAAAGCGTCATTAGACGAGAACTTCTGGATGAATTTGATGAACGTAGAACAGCGTAAACTGGAACTGGCAGGTCCACTGTTCATCACAATGACATGTGTGAAGTAAAACATGTGTATGAGGCAAGTAACACAATAAACAGACTAACAGATGTTGTCATAGCTCGAATAAGACTTGGCTACAAGTATCTCTGGCAGTTCGGCTTGTATTTGGATCTAGATGAATTAAAGTGTAAAGTGTGTGGACAAAGACAGAGAGACACACTCGAACACTATATCTTGGATTGTAGTAAAATTGAGCCATTTAGAGATAAATCTAAGCTCACGTTGAATGATATGGCAACCTATCTTATCACTAAGGATAAAATACCTGAAATCCTTGCATTGTATCAATATTTTGCTTCCAGTAGATGAACGACATATGAGATTAAGAAAGAAGTAGTGTATTGTGAAGACTAATAATAAACAGCAGCTCCCCTAAGACTCTGTGGTATCACCATTGATCAAACAATTATGTATTAACGATAATCCCTTTAATGTAAATTGACTTACTACACATATATATTGCTCTTGAAATGGAACATTCTCTGTAACTTGCTGACATTGTAATTATAAGGTTTATAGGATAGATGAAATTATTTATGTAATAATCTCCGTTGAGGTCTGATAAAAAGCTTTTGTGCCCTCTGTAATGCTTTTTGCGCTACCGCTCACAGGATGAGTATGGGGTGCACAATAAACAAGCAGCCTCCGGCGGCAACAATCAAAATCAATCAGGCTCTTTTGCGTATTGATGTTTATTGTGAGTAAATTCACAAGCATGTTAAGTTCCTTAGTACAGACGAGAGATAAAGCGGTGCTGCTGCTGGCGACATTCGACACCACAGTTCATTATCAGTCTTCTGATATACAGAAGTTTCTACCATGTTCGAAATTGTTTGTGATGATTATGAGAGGCTTCGATGGTTCTCAGTCACGCCTGTGTTCCTGTCCTCTTGCGAGGCCTCATCCAGTAACTCCCCCCTAGTGTTACTAGTACAGTATACACCCCCTAGTGTTTCTACCACAGTATGCACCCCCTAGTGTTACTACCACAGTATGCACCCCCTAGTGTTACTCCCACAGTATACATCCCCTAATGTTACTACCACAGTATGCACCCCTTTGTTTTCCAACCAGAGTATACCAGTATACCCCCCTGGTGTTACTACCACAGTATAACAATACACCCAAAGTGTTAATACAACAGTATACACTCCCAAATGTTACTAGCACAGTATAATAATACACCCCTAGTGTTACTACCATAGTACCTGGTAGCATGGTGGATAGCGCGCAAGACTCGTAATTCTGTGGCGCGGGTTCGATTCCCGCAACAGGCAGAAACAAATGGGCAAAGTTTCTTTCACCCTGAATACACGGTAAATAGGTACCTTGGAGTTAGTCAGTTGAAACGGCCTGCTTCCTGGTGTGTGTGTGTGTGCGTGTAGTGTGGGGAAAAAATGTAGTTATTAAACAGTTGAGAGGTGCGCCGAAAGAGCAAAGCTCAATCCCCGCAAACACTACTAGGTGAATACAACTAAGTGAATACACTATACACCCCCAAGTGTTACTAGCACAGTATAATATATACACCCCTAGTGTTACTACCACAGTATACAACCCCTAGTATTACTACCAAAGTATACACCCCCTAGTATTACTACCACAGTATACACCCCCTAGTATTACTACCACAATATAACAATACACCCCCTAGTGTTACTACTACAGAATCAGTATACAACCCACTAGTGTTACTAGCACATTATATTAATACACACCTAATCTTACTACCACAGTATATTAATGCTCCCCTAGTGTTACTATAACAGCATATCAATTTACCCCTAATGACACTACGACAGTATAACAATACACCACCTAGTGTTTCTGGCACAGTATACCAGTATACGTCCCTAGTGTTTCCAAAGTATCAGTATACACCCACCCTAGTGTTACTAGCACAGTATATTAATACACCCCAAGTGTTACTACCACAGTATATTAATGCTCCCCTAATGTTACTATAACAGCAGATTAATACACTCCAAGTGATACTACCACAGTATGACAATACACCACCTAGTGTTTCTGGCACAGTATACCAGTATACGTCCCTAGTGTTACTACCAAAGTAGAATAATACACCCCGTTAGTGTTACTACCACAGTATAACAATACACCCCCCTAGTGTTACTAGCACAGTATATCAGTATACCTCCCTACTGTTACTACCACAGTATAACAATACACCCCTTGTGTTACTATCACAGTATACATTCCCTAGTGTTACTACCACAATATACCAGTATACCCCCTAGTGTTACTAAAACATAATAACAATACACCCTTAGTGTTACTACCACAGTATAACAATACATCCCAAGTATTACTACCACAGTATACTAGGATAATCCCCCTAGTGTTACTACGATAGTATACATCCTTAGTATTATTACCACAGTATACACCCCTAGTGTTACTACCAAAGTAAACACCCCCTAGTGTTACTACCATATTATACACCCCTAGTGTTACTACCACAGTATACACCCCATAGTGCTACTACCAAATTATACACCCCTAGTGTTACTACCGCAGTATACACACCCTAGTGTTACTACCACAGTAGTAACGTCCCTAGTGTTACTACTAGGGACGGACACCCCCTAGTAATACTACCACAGTATACACCCCCTAGTCCTACTACAACACTATGCACCCCCCCCCCTAGTGGTACTACCACAGTATACACACCCTAATGTTACTACCACGGTATACACCCCCTAGTTTTACTACCACAGTAAGCCCCCCCCCCCCCGCTAGTAGTACTACCACAGTATACCAGTATTCATCCCTGGTGTTACTAAACAGTATACCATTATACCCTCCTGGTGTTACTACCCCATAACAATACAGCCCCTAGTATTACTAACACAGTATAACAATACACCCTTTAATGTTACTACGACAGTATAACAATACACCCCTTAGTGTTACTACCACAGTATAACATTAGACCCCCTGGTGTTATTACCACAATATAAAAATGCACCCCCCCCGTGTTATTACATCAGTATATTATTACGTCACTAGTGTTACTACCACAGTACAAAAATTTACCCCCTCATGTTATTACGACAAAATACACCTCCTAGTATCAATACCACAGTATACACCCCCTAGTGTTACTACCACAGCATACACCCCCTAGTGTTACTACCACAGTATACACCCCCTAGTGTTACTACCACAGTATACACCCTCTAGTGTTACTACCTCAGTATACACCCCCTATTGTTACTCCAACAATATACATCCCCTAATATTACTACCATAGTATTCACCCCCTAGTGTTACTACCACAGTATGCACCCCCTTGTTTTCCTTCCAGAGTATACCAGTATATCCCCCTGGTGTTACTACGACAGTATAACAATACAGCCCAAGTGTTGCTACCACAATATAACAATACACCCCAAGTGTTACTACCACAGTATACACCCCCAGTTTTACTACCACAGTATACACCCCCAGTTTTACTACCACAGTATACACCCCCAGTTTTACTACCACAGTATACACCCCCAGTTTTACTACCACCGTATACTTCCTCAGTTTTACTACCAGAGTATACACCCCCAGTTTTACTAGCACAATATATTAATACACCCATAGAGTTAATACAACAGTATACATCCCCAAATGTTACTAGCACAGTATAACAATGCAATCCTAGTGTTACTACCACAGTATTCACCCCGCAGTGTTAATAGCACAGTATAATAATACACCCCGCAGTGTTAATAGCACAGTATAATAATACACCCCTAGTGTTACTACCATAGTACCTGGTAGCATGGTGGATAGCGCGCAAGACTCGTAATTCTGTGGCGCGGAATCGATTCCCGCAACAGGCAGATACAAATGGGCTAAGTTTCTTTCACCCTGAATGCACGTGTTACCTAGCAGTACATAGGTACCTTGGAGTTAGTCAGCTGAAACGGCCTGCTTCCTGGTGTGTGTGTGTGTGCGTGTTGTGTGGAGAAAAAATGTAGTTATTAAACAGTTGAGAGGTGCGCCGAAAGAGCAAAGCTCAATCCCCGCAAACACTACTAGGTGAATACAACTAAGTGAATACACTATACACCCCAAAGTGTTACTAGCACAGTATAATAATACACCCCTAGTGTTACTACCACAGTATACACCCCCTAGTATTACTACCAAAGTATACACCCCTAGCATTACTACCACAGTATACACCCCTTAGTATTACTACCACAATATAACAATACACCCCCTAGTGTTACTACCACAGAATCAGTATACAACCCCCTAGTATTACTAGCACATTATATTAATACACACCTAATCTTACTACCACAGTATATTAATGCTCCCCTAGTGTTACTATAACAGAATATCAATATACCCCTAATGACACTACGACAGTATAACAATACACCACCTAGCGTTTCTGGTACAGTATACCAGTATACGTCCCAAGTGTTTCCAAAGTATCAGCATACACCCACCCGAGTGTTACTAGCACAGTATATTAATACACCTCAAGTGTTACTACCACAGTATATTAATGGTCCCCCTAATGTTACTATAACAGCAGATTAATACACTCCAAGTGATACTACTACAGTATGACA
Source organism: Procambarus clarkii (assembly GCF_040958095.1). Classification (NCBI taxonomy): domain Eukaryota; kingdom Metazoa; phylum Arthropoda; class Malacostraca; order Decapoda; family Cambaridae; genus Procambarus; species Procambarus clarkii. The sequence goes on along the minus strand of NC_091205.1, from coordinate 1,856,065 downwards.
ATACACCACCTAGTGTTGCTGGCACAGTATACCAGTATACGTCCCTAGAGTTACTACCAAAGTAGAATAATACACCCCGTTAGTGTTACTACCACAGTATAACAATACACCCTCTAATGTTACTACCACATTATAACAATACACCCCCCTAGTGTTACTAGCACAGTATATCAGTATACCTCCCTACTGTTACTACCACAGTATAACAATACAATCCCTTGTGTTACTATCACAGTATACATTCCCTAGCGTTACTACCACAGTATACCAGTATACCCCCTAGTGTTACTAAAACATAATACCAATACACCCTTAGTGTTACTAGTACAGTATGCAAGTATACCCCCTATTTTTACTACCAGATTATAACAATACACCCCCTAGTGTTACTACCACAGTATAACAATACACCCCAAGTGTTACTGCCACAGTATACTACGATACCCCCCTAGTGTTACTACGATAGTATACATCCTTAGTATTATTACCACAGTATACACCCCTAGTGTTACTACCAAAGTAAACACCCCCTAGTGTTACTACCATATTATACACCCCTAGTGTTACTACCACAGTATACACACCCTAGTGTTACTACCACAGTATACACCCCCTAGGCCTACTACCACACTATGCACCCCCCTAGTGGTACTACCACAGTATACACACCCTAATGTTACTACCACAGTATACACCCCCTAGTTTTACTACCACAGTAAGCCCCCCCCTAGTAGTACTACCATAGTATACCAGTATTCAACCCTGGTGTTACTAAACAGTATACCAGTATACCCCCCTGGTGTTACTATCACATAACAATACAGCCCCTAGTATTACTACTACAGTATAACAATACACCCCTTGGTGTTACTACCACAGTATAACAATAGACCCCTTGGTGTTACTACCACAGTATAACAATGCACCCCCCGTGTTATTACATCAGTATAATAATACGTCACTAGTGTTACTACCACAGTACAAAAATTTACCCCCTCATGTTACTACGACAAAATACACCTCCTAGTATCACTACCACAGTATACATCCCCTAAAGTTACTACCACAGCATACACCCCCTAATGTTACTACTACAGTATACACCCCGTAGTGTTACTACCACAGCATACACCCCCTAGTGCTACTACCACAGTATACACCCCCTAGTGTTACTACCACAGTATACACCCCCTAGCGTTACTACCTCAGTATACACCCCCTAGTGTTACTCCAACAATATACATCCCCTAATATTACTACCAGAGTATTCACTCCCTAGTGTTACTACCACAGTATGCACCCCCTTGTTTTCCTTCCAGAGTATACCAGTATATCCCCCTGGTGTTACTACGACAGTATAACAATACAGCCCAAGTGTTGCTACCACAATATAACAATACACCCCAAGTGTTACTACCACAGTATACACCCCCAGTTTTACTACCACAGTATACACCCCCAGTTTTACTACCACAGTATACACCCCCAGTTTTACTACCACAGTATACACCCCAGTTTTACTACCACAGTATACACCCCCAGTTTTACTACCACAGTATACACCCCAGTTTTACTACCACAGTATACACCCCCAGTTTTACTACCACAGTATATCCCCCCAGTTTTACTACCAGAGTATACACCCCCAGTTTTACTAGCACAATATATTAATACACCTATAGAGTTAATACAACAGTATACATCCCCAAATGTTACTAGCACAGTATAACAATGCAATCCTAGTGTTACTACCACAGTATACACCCCCAGTTTTACTACCACAGTATACACCCCCAGTTTTACTAGCACAGTATATTAATACACCCATAGAGTTAATGCAACAGTATACATCCCCAAATGTTACTAGCACAGTATAACAATGCAATCCTAGTGTTACTACAACAGTATTCACCCCGCAGTGGCGGGGTGAATACTGAATATAATAAAATTAACACGCAGTGTTAATAGCACAGTATAATAATACACCCCGCAGTGTTAATAGCACAGTATAATAATACACCCCTAGTGTTACTACCACAGTATACACCCCCTAGTATTACTACCAAAGTATACACCCCCTAGTATTACTACCACAGTATACACCCCCTAGAATTACTACCACAATATAACAATACACCCCCTAGTGTTACTACCACAGAATCAGTATACAACCCCCTAGTATTACTAGCACATTATATTAATACACACCTAATCTTACTCCCACAGTATATTAATGCTCCCCTAGTGTTACTATAACAGCATATCAATATACCCATAATGACACTACGACAGTATAACAATACACCACCTAGTGTTTCTGGCACAGTATACCAGTATACGTCCCTAGTGTTTCCAAAGTATCAGTATACACCCACCCTAGTGTTACTAGCACAGTATATTAATACACCCCAAGTGTTACTACCACAGTATATTAATGCTCCCCTAATGTTACTATAACAGCAGATTAATACACTCCAAGTGATACTACCACAGTATGACAATACACCACCTAGTGTTGCTGGCACAGTATACCAGTATACGTCCCTAGTGTTACTATCAAAGTAGAATAATACACCGCGTTAGTGTTACTACCACAGTATAACAATACACCCTCTAATGTTACTACCACAGTATAACAATACACCCCCCTAGTGTTACTAGCACAGTATATCAGTATACCTCCCTACTGTTACTACCACAGTATAACAATACACCCCTTGTGTTGCTATCACAGTATACATTCCCTAGTGTTACTACCACAATATACCAGTATACCCCCTAGTGTTACTAAAACACAATAACAATGCACCCTTAGTGTTACTAGTACAGTATGCAAGAATACCCCCTATTTTTACTACTAGTACAGTATGCAAGAATACCCCCTATTTTTACTACTAGTACAGTATGCAAGAATACCCCCTATTTTTACTACCAGATTATAACAATACACCCCCTAGTGTTACTACCACAGTATAACAATACATCCCAAGTGTTACTACCACAGAATACTAGGATAACCCCCTAGTGTTACTACGATAGTATACATCATTAGTATTATTACCACAGTATACACCCCTAGTGTTACTACCAAAGTAAACACCCTCTAGTGTTACTACCATATTATACACCCCTAGTGTTACTACCACAGTATACACCCCATAGTGCTACTACCAAATTATACACCCCTAGTGTTACTACCGCAGTATACACACCCTAGTGTTACTACCACAGTATACACCCCCTAGTAATACTACCACAGTATACACCCCCTAGTCCTACTACAACACTATGCACCCCCCCCCTAGTGGTACTACCACAGTATACACACCCTAATGTTACTACCACGGTATACACCCCCCTAGTTTTACTACCACAGTAAGCCCCCCCCCCCCGCTAGTAGTACTACCACAGTATACCAGTATTCATCCCTGGTGTTACTAAACAGTATACCATTATACCCTCCTGGTGTTACTACCCCATAACAATACAGCCCCTAGTATTACTAACACAGTATAACAATACACCCTTTAATGTTACTACGACAGTATAACAATACACCCCTTAGTGTTACTACCACAGTATAACATTAGACCCCCTGGTGTTATTACCACAGTATAAAAATGCACCCCCCCCGTGTTATTACATCAGTATATTATTACGTCACTAGTGTTACTACCACAGTACAAAAATTTACCCCCTCATGTTATTACGACAAAATACACCTCCTAGTATCAATACCACAGTATACACCCCCTAAAGTTACTACCACAGCATACACCCCCTAATGTTACTACTACAGTATACACCCCCTAGTGTTACTACCACAGCATACACCCCCTAGTGTTACTACCACAGTATACACCCCTTAGTGTTACTACCACAGTATACACCCTCTAGTGTTACTACCTCAGTATACACCCCCTATTGTTACTCCAACAATATACATCCCCTAATATTACTACCATAGTATTCACCCCCTAGTGTTACTACCACAGTATGCACCCCCTTGTTTTCCTTCCAGAGTATACCAGTATACCCCCCTGGTGTTACTACGACAGTATAAGAATACAGCCCAAGTGTTGCTACCACAATATAACAATACACCCCAAGTGTTACTACCACAGTATACACCCCCAGTTTTACTACCACAGTATACACCCCCAGTTTTACTACCACAGTATACACCCCCAGTTTTACTACCACCGTATACTCCCTCAGTTTTACTACCAGAGTATACACCCCCAGTTTTACTAGCACAATATATTAATACACCCATAGAGTTAATGCAACAGTATACATCCCCAAATGTTACTAGCACAGTATAACAATGCAATCCTAGTGTTACTACAACAGTATTCACCCCGCAGTGTTAATAGCACAATATAATAATACACCCCGCAGTGTTAATAGCACAGTATAATAATACACCCCTAGTGTTACTACCACAGTATACACCCCCTAGTATTACTACCAAAGTATACACCCCCTAGTATTACTACCACAGTATACACCCCTTAGTATTACTACCACAATATAACAATACACCCCCTAGTGTTACTACCACAGAATCAGTATACAACCCACTAGTGTTACTAGCACATTATATTAATACACACCTAATCTTACTACCACAGTATATTAATGCTCCCCTAGTGTTACTATAACAGCATATCAATATACCCCTAATGACACTACGATATACACCATAACAATATATATATAACAATACACCACCTAGCGTTTCTGGCACAGTATACCAGTATACGTCCCTAGTGTTTCCAAAGTATCAGCATACACCCACCCTAGTGTTACTAGCACAGTATATTAATACACCCCAAGTGTTACTACCACAGTATATTAATGGTCCCCTAATGTTACTATAACAGCAGATTAATACACTCCAAATGATACTACTACAGTATGACAATACACCACCTAGTGTTTCTGGCACAGTATACCAGTATACGTCCCTAGTGTTACTACCAAAGTAGAATAATACACCCCGTTAGTGTTACTACCACAGTATAACAATACAACCCCCTAGTGTTACTAGCACAGTATATCAGTATACCTCCCTATTGTTACTACCACAGTATAACAATACAACCCCTTGTGTTACTATCACAGTATACATTCCCTAGTGTTACTATCACAGTATACCAGTATACCCCCTAGTGTTACTAAAACATAATAACAATACACCCTTAGTGTTACTAGTACAGTATGCATGTATACCCCCCCTATTTTTACTACCAGATTTTAACAATACACCCCCTAGTGTTACTACCACAGTATAACAATACACCCCAAGTGTTACTACCACAGTATACTAGGATACCCCCTAGTGTTACTACCATAGTATACGTCCCTAGTGTTATTACCACAGTATACACCCCTAGTGTTACTTCCAAAGTAAACACCCCCTAGTGTTACTACTATATTATACACCCCTAGTGTTACTGCCACAGTATACACCCCATAGTGTTACTACCAAACTATACACCCCTAGTGTTACTACCACAGTATACACACCCTAGTGTTACTACCACAGTATTCACACCCTAGTGTTACTACCACAGCATACTCCCCCTAGTCCTGCTACCACACAATGCACCCCCCCCCTAGTGGTACTACCACAGTATACACACCCTAATGTTACTACCACAGAATACACCCCCTAGTTTTACTACCACAGTAAGCCCCCCCCCCCTAGAAGTACTACCACAGTATACCAGTATTCAACCCTGGTGTTACTAAACAGTATACCAGTATACCCCCCCTGGTGTTACTATCACATAACAATACACCCCCTAGTATTACTACCACAGTATAACAATACACCCCTTGGTGTTACTACCACAGTATAACAATAGGCCCCTTGGTGTTACTACCACAGTATAACAATGCACCCCCCGTGTTATTACATCAGTATAATAATACGTCACTAGTGTTACTACCACAGTACAAAAATTTACCCCCTCATGTTACTACGACAAAATACACCTCCTAGTATCACTACCACAGTATACATCCCCTAGAGTTACTACCACAGCATACACCCCCTAATGTTACTACTACAGTATACACCCCCTAGTGTTACTACCACAGCATACACCCCCTAGTGTTACTACCACAGTATACACCCCCTAGTGTTACTACCACAGTATACCCCCCTAGTGTTACTACTTCAGTATACATCCCCTAGTGTTACTACCACAGTATACACCCCCTCTAGTGTTACTACCACAGTATACACCCCTCCAGTGTTACTACCACAGTATACCTACCCTCTAGTGTAACTACCACAGTATACACCCCCTAGTGTTACTACCACAATATACACCCCCTAGTGTTACTACCATAGTATACACCCCCTAGTTTTACTACCTCAGTATACACCCTCTAGTGTTACTCCCACAGTATACACCCCTTAGTGTTACTAGCACAGTATAACAATACATCCCCAGTGTTACTACTACAGTATACACCCCCAAGTGTTACTACCACAGTATAAACTCCCCTCCAGTGTTTCTACCACTGTATAACAGTACACTCCCTGGTATTAATAGCACATTATCAGTATACACCCTCTATTGTTACTAGCAGAGTATATTTATATACCCCAAGTGTTACAACCACAGTATAACAATACACCCCTAGTGTTAATACCACATTATCAGTACACACCTCCTCCAGTGTTACTAGCACAGTACATTAATACACCCTCAAGTGCTACTTCCACAGTTTAATGCTCTTCTAGTGTTACTATAATAATATATCAATACACTCCTAATGATACTACCACAGTATAACAATACACCCCCTAGTGTTACTTGCAGAGTATACCAGTATAGTTCCCTAGTGCTACTACCAAAGTATAACAATACACACCCTAGTGTTACTACCACAGTATTACAATACACCCCCTAGTGTTACTACCACAGTATAATAATATACCCCCAAATGTTACTACTAAAGTATACCAATACACCCCCTAGTGTTACTGGCACAGTATACCAGTATACTTCCGTAGTGATAATACCACCATATAACAATACACCCCCTAGTGTTACTACAACTGAATAACAGTACACCCCTAGTGTTACTACCACAGTATAACAATACACCCCCTAGTGTTATTACCACTTTATACACTCCCTAGTGTTACTACCACAGTATACAAGAATACCCCCCTTAGTGTTACTACCACATTATAACAATACACCCCTAGTGTTACTACCAGAGTATACACTCCCTAGTGTTACTAACATAGTATACCAGTATACCCCCTAGTGTTACTACCACATTATAACAATATACCCCCTATTGTTACTACCACAGTATACACTTTCTAGTGTTACTAGTACAGTATACCAGTATACCCCTAGTGTTGCTACCACAATATAACAATACACCCCTAGTGTTAATACCACAGTATAACAATACACCCCCTGGTGTTACTACCACAGTATAACAATACACCCCCTGGTGTTACTACCACAGTATAACAATAAACCCCTAGAGCTAATACCACAGTATTCACCAATAGTGTTACTAGCACATTATATTATTACACCCCCTAGTATTACTACAACAGTATACACCCCCCTTAGTGTTACTAGCACATTATATTAATACACCCCCCTAGTTTTACTACTACAGTATACACCCCCTAGTATTACTAGCAGTGTATATTAATACACCCCTAGTGTTACTACCACAGTACACCCCCAGTATTACTAGCACAGTATATAAAACACCCATATTGTTACTACCACAGTATACACACCCCAGTGTTATTACCACAGTATTCACTCCCCTAGTGTTAATACCACAATATACACCCCCTAGTGTTACTGCCACAGTATAACAATACACCCACTAGTGTTACTACCACAGTATAACAATATACCTCTAGTGTTACGTCCACAGTATCAGTATACACCCCCCTTGTGTTACTAGCACAGTATATTAATACACCCCTAGTGTTACTAGTACAGTATATTAATGCTCCCCTAGTGTTACTACTACAGTATATCAATGCACCCACTAGTGTTACTATCACAGTATAACAATACACCCCCTAGTGTTACAGGCACAGTATACCAGTATACTTCCCTAGTGTTACTACCACAGTATAAAAATAAACCTCCTAGTGTTAGTACCACAGTATTCCAGGATACGCCCCTAGTGTTACTATCAGAGTATGACAATACCCCCCCATATTGTTACTACCAGAGTATACCGCCTTAGAGTTACTATCAGAGTATGACAATACTCCCCCATATTGTTACTACCAGAGTATTCCGCCTTAGAGTTACTATCACAGCATAGCAGTATACCCCTTTATGGTGGGGGGGATTCACTGGAATCGGGTAGGAGGAGTCGGGTGGGGGTCATTGGAGTCGGGTGTGAGGAGTCATTGGAGTCGGGTGGGAGGAGTCACTGGAGTCGGGTGGGGAGAGTCACTGGAGTCGGGTGGGGAGTCACTGGAGTCGGGTGGGAGGAGTCACTGGAGTCGGGTGGGGGGAGTCACTGGAGTCGGGTGGGAGGAGTCTGGTGGGGGAAGTCACTGGAGTCGAGTAGGAGGAGTCACTGGAGTCGGGTGGGGGGAGTCACTGGAGTCGGGTGGGGAGAGTCACTGGAGTCGGGTAGTGAGAGTCACTGGAGTCGGGTGGGAGGAGTCACTAGAGTCGGGTGGGGGGAGTCACTGGAGTCGGGTGGGAGGAGTCACTAGAGTCGGGTGGAAGGTGTCACTGGAGTCGGGTGGGAGGAGTCACTGGAGTCGGGTGGGAGGAGTCACTGGAGTCGGGTGGGAGCAGTCTGGAGTCGGGTGGGAAGAGTCGAAGAGTCACTGGAGTCGGGTGGGAGGAGTCACCGGAGTCGGGTTGGAGGAGTCTCTGGAGTCTGGTGGGAGGAGTCGTGTGGGGGAGTTGTTACGTATCCCTAGTTGGATACTTACATAAATTCATGATAAAACTTATTAAGTTCAATTCCTTCATTTATCTGTATATGTATTTATTTTTTAAATGTATCATATGTTTTGGCAACACAGTGGAGCAGGAGCGGGTTTCCTCTAGTCACGTTTAATACCTGTTAGTTTCAAGATTAGAATGCTGGACCTGTTCAGTTCTGGGAGTTTCAGATGTCACCTTTTAACATTCATATTATTGTTAATTTCCTGTGATTAAGTATGTGGCATTGTAACATATATTATTTGCATGTGACAATTATATTATAGTTACATTCTGATATATTTGAGAACGATTGTTTGTTTCAATTATTATAAATATTAAAAAGTCCTTATTAACCATCCATCATCCTGGATGAAGGCGGAGGGAGAGAGAATTATGGGTAGTGATGGGGAGAGAGCTCAGTCAGCTGGGAGTCTCGCCTGGGAAACATATTATGTTAAGTGTTTTGTTCTGTTGTAGTAAGGTAGCATAAATTTAATTATTTAGCCATTAATTCACCAGTGTTATTCAAAGTGATTGCCATGTTTGATAGTATTAATATTACATGCTTTTAGTTTTTGAATATATATATATTGCTATATATATAAATTTTGCCTATGTTTATAGCCTGGTGTTATTTTTTTTCTCTTGTACTGTATCGCGGGGCACCCTTGTACATCATATTTAGATACGGTCAGTATCCTTAGATTATACCTAACACGATATTACGAGCGGTGCGTACGTACAGTAACAGGAGTCACTGGAGTCGGGTTAGAGGAGTCACTGGAGTCGGGTGGAGGGAGTCACTGGAGTCGGGTTAGAGGAGTCACTGGAGTCGGGTGGAGGGAGTCACTGGAGTCGGGTGGAGGGAGTCACTGGAGTCGGGTGGGAGGAGTCACTGGAGTCGGGAGGGGGAGTCACTGGAATCGGGTGGGAGGAGTCACTGGAGTCCGGTGGAAGGTGTCACAGGTGTCGGGTTGAAGGTGTCACTGGAGTCGGGTGGGGGGAGACACTGGAGTTGGGAGGGAGGAGTCACTGGAGTCGGGTGGGGGGGAGTCACTGGAGTCGGGTGGGGGGAGTCACTGGAGTCGGGTTGGGGGAGTCACTAGAGTCGGGTGGAAGGTGTCACTGGAGTCGGGTGAGAGGAGTCACTGGAGTCGGGTGGGAGGAATCATTGGAGTCGGGTGGGATTAGTCACTAGAGTCGGGTGGGGGGAGTCACTGGAGTCGGGTGGGGGAGTCACTAGAGTCGGGTGGGGGGAGTCACTGGAGTCGGGTGGGAGTCACTGGAGTCGGGTGGGAAGAGTCACTGGAATCGGGTGGAAGGAGTCACTGGAGTCGGGAGGGAGGAGTCACTGGAGTCGGGTGGGGGGAGTCACTGGAGTCGGGTGGAAGGTGCCACTGGAGTCGGGTGGGGGGCCACTGGAGTCGGGAGGGAGGAGTCACTGGAGCCGGGTGGGGGGAGTCACTGGAGTCGGGTGGAAGGTGTCACTGGAGTCAGGTGGGAGGAGTCACTGGTGTCGGGTGGGATTAGTCACTGGAGTCGGGTGGGGGGAGTCACTGGAGTCGGGTGGAAGGTGTCACTGGAGTCGGGTGGGGGGAGTCACTGGAGTCGGGAGGGAGGAGTCACTGGAGTCGGGTGGAAGGTGTCACTGGAGTCGGGTGGGGGGAGTGACTGGAGTCGGGAGGGAGGAGTCACTGGAGTCGGGTGGGAGGAATCACTGGAGTCGGGTGGGATTAGTCACTGGAGTCGGGTGGGGGGAGTCACTGGAGTCGGGTGGGGGGAGTCGCTGGAGTCGGGTGGGAGGAGTCACTGGAGTCGGGCGGGGGGAGTCACTGGAATCGGGTAGGGGGAGTCACTGGAGTCGGGTAGGAGGAGTCACTGGAGTCGGGTGGGAGGAGTCACTGGAGTTGGGTGGGAGGAGTGACTGGAGTCGGGTGGGGGGAGTCACTGGAGTCGAGTGGAGGGAGTCACTGGAGTCGGATGGGAGGAGTCACTGGAGTCGGGTGGGGGAAGTCACTGGAGGCGAGTGGGGGGAGTCACTGGAGTCGGGTGGAGGGAGTCACTGGAGTCGGGTGGAGGGAGTCACTGGAGACGGGTGGGAGGAGTCACTGGAGTCGGGGGGTGGGGAGTCACTGGAGTGTGTGATAAGTGTTCGTAGTCTGTGATAGCAGGACTGGAGGTTACTCCCCCACCGGGATATTAGAAACATATCTCGTTTCACTCATATTTTTCCACATGGTGCATGCCTGTGAGTGACGGTTATGAGGGCATTATGGGACAATATGTGAGTGACGGTTATGAGGGCATTATGGGACAATATATGATTGACGGTTATGAGGGCATTATGGGACAATATGTGAGTGACGGTTATGAGGGCATTATGGGACAATTTGTGAGTGTCGGTTATGAGGGCATTATGGAACAATATGTGAGTGACGGTTATGAGGGCATTATGGGACAATATGTGAGTGACGGTTATGAGGGCATTATGGGACAATATGTGAGTGACGGTTATGAGGGAATTATGGAACAATATGTGAGTGACGGTTATGAGGGCATTATGGGACAATATGTGAGTGACGGTTATGAGGGCATTATGGGACAATATATGAGTGACGGTTATGAGGGCATTATGGAACAATATGTGAGTGACGGTTATGAGGGCATTATGGGACAATATGTGAGTGACGGTTATGAGGGCATTATGGGACAATATATGAGTGACGGTTATAAGGGCATTTTTTTCTACCACAGACGTGGCCACACATTTACAATAGTAATCAGCATATATACATTTTCTTCTGTCCTCCATGGACAGGGTTAGAGAAGTGTTAAACATATAGTTCAAGGGTTTATTGAACACTCAACCACAGAAGGTGATTCGGTGCTTTTAAAATGCTAAGCTAACCTACATACGTAAATACATAGATACACAGATTTACGAATGCCCTTTTTTAAAGTGTTCGGTGTGTTTTTTACATAGTGTCATTAATGTGCATTTACAAAGTGAAATGTAATTCTGATCAGCTTCCATATATACTTTATACACATACATATACATACTCACACACATATACTTACTTATACATATATACACACACATGCATTCACATACATTTGTCTCTTTTACTCTTAAAGGGTAAGATAGCTAATAGAGAAATTAGTGTGCAATTAAGCATTTAATCACTGAAGGTGATTAAGGAGCTTTTACAAGCTCAGATTATATAATTACATCACATTCATACATTGTATAATTGATACATTACATGGTTAATGTTGGGTACAATTCCAATATATCATCAAGTGTTCCAGTACTCATATAGTAATTACACAGTTCAGCATACCTTAGCCCAGGAGGGCGAAAGACAGTAAATATGAGACATTCTACAATATAATGTTCAAGAGAGTGCATGTTTTCTCTTTCACAAAGTTGACACATTGTGTACTCGACATTTGGGTTTTGAGAAAGCTGCCAGATACGTCTATATCCCAGGCGTATTCTGGCCACTATAACATCACATTGCCGGGTTCTTGTTTTATTAGTCCCATATGTGAATGTCTCCTCACGATATCTATCATAATATTTAATGCTACAACTTTGCGGTTTTTGTGATTTTGTTAGGTCGGTGAGATTTTCATTAGATATTTGTTAAGTATTCTCTTTGTCACTGCTAATGAAACACCCATATCTATATCTTCCACTGGTTTTCTACAGGCTGTCTTTGCAAGCATATCAACAGTGTCATGCCTTGAGATACCAACATGTGATGGTATCCATAGGAATTTAATTTCAAATCTGTTTTCTTTAGCAGCTAAAACATTCATTCGAATATCACTGACTATTTTCTGGGTGTCACTACTATGTGAGTTCAATGCCAGGAGTGCACTCTGCGAGTCACAGTATATAAGTCCACTGCCTTTGTCTTTTAAAAATTTAGTGGCAAGGTATATGCCTGCAAGTTCTGAGTTGTACTTGCCCAGTCATTGACGAGCTTCATTGCTGTATGTACGAGAGAAGATTGTTCAAATATATTACATGCACATCCGGTACATCGTCCACCTTCTTTTACAGAGCCGTCGGTATAGCACTGATACACATCGTTACCCATACTCTGAGTACTTTCAGTGATGCTTTTCAGTGTTAACTGTTTTAATAATGTAGAGTGCATACTATCTTTCTTGGGTGCATTTACAAAATCAACTGATAGATCCCAGTTATCCCATGGAGTAATTGTTAGATTAATCATTAATTGTGTTGGATAAATATTTAATATTTTGATGAAATTGGCTACCTTGTAGAATCAAAATACATAATCAGATTTCGTTCTTCTTCTATAGACCTCAGGTGAGTGCAGCATATTAGAAAGTTTAGCTTGAAACTTCATGTGTTGTCTAAATCTATTCAATGCCTTCACGCCGAAAACTGTGCTAATAGACAAAATTCTCTCACTTATAGTAGGTAATTTTAACTCTGCTCTAATATTAACTATTCTCGTGGACTTTGGAGCCCCAAGGATGAGACGCATAGCTTCATTTTGCAAAAATTCAAGAGATTTCAGCTCTTTGTCAGTATACAGTGTGAGATGTAGAGCATTGTAGTCAATCACAGAGCGTATAAATGATTCATAAAACATTCTAGCAAGTGTCACGTTAATTCCATGATTGAAACCAACAAGGACTCGCTATTATGGGACAGTATGTGAGTGACGGCTTTGAGGGCATTATGGGACAATATGTGAGTGACGGTTATGAGGGCATTATGGGACAATATATGAGTGACGGTTATGAGGGCATTATGGAACAATATGTGAGTGACGGTTATGAGGGCATTATGGGACAGTATGTGAGTGACGGTTATGAGGGCATTATGGGACAGTATGTGAGTGACGTTCATAAGGACATTAGGGGACAGTATGAGAGTGACGGTGCTTCACACTGGTGCTCAAGGTGCCTCATGCACACAAGTCAGGTAAGTGAGGAGAAACCAGTGACGGTTAGTGTGGGAAGCCACCAGTGGGAAGAGTGAGCAACCAGGGGGTGGAAATCACTGACAACAGTGAGGGAACCGAGCGACCTGTGAGGTGACGGGAAAACTTTTTGTAATACAAATGTAATAATAATAATAATAATCTATATAAATAAAAATGGAAATGTTCGTTTGTTCAAAATCGCTAATCTCCGAAAGTTCTTCACCGATTGCTTTGAAATTTTCACACAACGTTCCATTCGCATCCAAACAAATTGTTATATACATACTATATACATGTCACGTCTGTGACGGATAAAAAACATGCTTTTTCTGAAAAACTGTGTTTTCATGTGTTTTTCCATGTGAAGGAAATCTTTGAAACCTCTTTACCGATTGTTTTGAAATTTTGACACAACGTTACATTCGAATAGGCGCGTGTTTTTATCTATCTACTATATACATGCCTTACCTGTGAGAGGAAAAAAAACATGCTTTTTTCGAAAAACAGCGCCATCTGTTGGAAGTAAGGGCAACACATGCTGTAATCTCAAATAGTTCTTCACCGATTGCTTTGAAATTTTGATACAACGTTGCATTCGAATAGGCACGTCTTTTCATATACCTATTATATCGATGCCACCCCTGTGACAGATAAAAACATACGTGTTTGAAAAACAGCGCCATCAGTTGCATATAATAGCAACATGCACGGCATACTAAATATGTCACGAATTCCATTTCAATGTTTCCGATTTCATTGATATATTTTATTTTCACAGATTTCATTATATTTTATTTTTTATTGAATTATTATGTGTGACATTGTGTTGGAATTGAGCTGTGTTGTTTACAATACCATTCATTTCGTAAGTATAAGTATAGATGCCACACCTGTGACAGGTAAAACTATGCTTTCTTGAAAAACAGTGCCATCTGTTGCATGTAAGAGCAATACACAAGCTAAACTAAATATGTTACAATTCCATTTCAGCGTTTCTGGTTACATTGATAAATAGAATTTGTTAAAGATTTTGATAATTTTCATTTTGATTTAATTATTTTGTGTGAATTGAGCTGTGTTGTTTACCATACCGTTCATTTTGTGAGTATTGCTTAGTTTTTTAATTAATTTTTCATATTTTCATTTCATTTTTTAACTTTTTTTATATTTCAGTGATGGGCACATCAGATCCCTTGATGTTCCCAATTTTCTGATGGGATCATCAGATCATTTGGGAAGGCATCGGACGAGGGATTGGGAAATGGTGGGGATAACGAGGGGACGGAAATGAGAGATGGTGGGGAGGACGAGGGGACAAGAGAGGGGGGTAATGATGGGGAAGGACGAGGGGACGGCGGAGTTTAGGATGGTGGGGACGAGGGGATGGGGGAATGGAGAATGGTGGGGGAGAACAGAGGGACAGGGGAGTGGGGCATGGCGGGAAGGAAGAGGGGATGGTGGAGTGGGGAATAGTGGGGAGGACGAGGGGATGGTGGAGTGGGGAATGGTTGGGAGGACTGGGGGACAGCGAAGGTTGCTGTGAGTCAGCAACACTCACGCGTTGCTGAGCCACAGCAACGCGTGGCCGGGCACTGCTAGTAATAATAATAATAATCTATATAAATAAAAAAGGAGATGTTCGTTTGTTCAAAATCGCTAATCTCCGAAAGTTCATCACCGATTGCTTTGAAATTTTCACGCAACGTTCCATTCGCCTCCGGCCAGGATTTATATACATACTATATAGATGTCACGTCTGTGACAGATAAAAAACATGTTTTTTCTGAAAAACTGTTTTTCATGTGTTTTTCCATGTGAAGGAAATCTTTGAAACCTCTTTACCGATTTTTTTTAAATTTTGACACAACGTTGCATTCGAATAGGCGCGTCTTTTTATATATCTATTATATACATGCCTCACCCGTGACAGGAAAAAACATGCTTTTTTTGAAAAACAGCGCCATCTGTTGGACGTAAGGGCAACACATGCTGCAATCTCAAAATGTTCTTCACCGATTGCTTTGAAATTTTGATAGAACGTTGCATTCGAATAGGCGCGTCTTTTCATATACCTACTATATCGATGCCACCCCTGTGACAGATAAAAACATACGTTTTTGAAAAACAGCGCCATCTGTTGCACATAATAGCAACATGCACGGTATACTAAATATGTCACAAATTCCCTTTCAGTGTTTCCGATTACATTGATATATTTTATTTTCATAGATTTCGATATATTTTATTTTTTATTTAATTATTATGTGTGACATTGTGTTGGAATTGAGCTGTGTTGTTTACCATGCCATTCATTTCGTTAGTATAAGTATAGATGCCGCACCTGTAACCGATAAAACTATGCTTTTTTGAAAAACAGCGCCATCTGTTGCATGTAAGAGCAATACACATGCTATAATAAATATGTTACAATTCCATTTCAGCGTTTCTGATTGTATTGTTAAATAGAATTTTCATAGATTTTTATTTATTTTCATTTTGATTGTAATTATTTTGTGTGAATTGCGTAGGAATTGACCTGTGTTGTTTACCATACCGTTCATTTCGTGAGTATATATATTTTTTTTTCATATTTTCATTTCATTTTTAACTGTTTTTTTTTTATTTCAGTGATGGGAACATCAGATCACTTGATGTTCCCAATTTTCTGATGAGAACATCAGACCATTTGGGAAGGCAAAGGACGAGGGAGTGGGGAATATTGGGGATGACAAGAGGACAGAAGTTAGAGATGGTGGGGAGGATGAGGGGACAAAGGAGCGGGTAATGGTGAGGAAGGACGAGGGACGGGGGAGTTTGGGATGATGGGGACGAGGGGATGGGGGAATGGAGAATTGTGGGGAGGACAAAGGGACAGGGGAGTAGGGTATGGTGGGAAGGAAGAGAGGATGGTGGAGTGGGGAATGGTTGGGAGGCCGAGGAGATGGGTGAGGGGGTAATGGTGGGGAGGACTGGGGGACAGGGAAGGTTGCTGTGGCTCAGCAACGCATACAGCAACGTGGCCGGGTACTGCTAGTATTAATAATAATAATATTAATAATAATAATGACCCTTTAACAGAAGATCGAAATATGTATGGACGCATCTGAGTGCTACTGTCGGAAATCCGACACATAAAACACTAATATATAATAACAGAGTAACGGTCATAATATGTTATTAATTTACTTTAGTTAGACAGTAAAAAAAGAGAATGGGGCTATTTGTGACCTCACGTTCCAACTCCCATTTAACACATCTCGTATCTTTACAACAACAGTCTAGTGATTAAAAATATTAAAAAAGTGTTCACTATGACTGGATCTAATATCTATTAGATGACTGGATCTATTAATTTTTCATCAATAAAAGTATAGGTTACCTCTCATTTATCTTAATAGACAAATTAGGATCCCCTATTCTTCGGACGCCTGAGGAGGAGGCAGCGAGTTGAGTCATTGAATGTAAACAAACCAAAGGCCACAACACAGAGAGCAGCTCAAATTGCCACGAGTAGATCTTACACCCTTCCACAAAGGAACCTCTAAGTTTCCGATCAAGCGAAGATCTCACTGCCTTGGGAAGTATTGCATTCGGTCTACAAATAGAATAAAATTTAACATAATTTATGTTGGCCATTATAATTATAGTTATATATCGCATAGTCAGGTTATGAGGAAAGAAAAACCAACCACAAGGGTAAGCAAGGTTTACTAGTAACATAAAGTTTCCTCGTTATATAACACATTTGTGGATGCAGTTTAGTATTCTGTAATCATTTCGCAGGTGTGTGGTTCAAGGGGGAGAAGTTACTGAGAGCTTTAACATCTACATACTCTGAACAGCCACCATTAACCTCGCTCCTGGAGCACTTGTGGCAACCAAAGAATGGTGTTGGAGGATCAGCTCTCACACATCCATACAGCTGAGGCCTGTGATTAACTTACTAATATAATCTTTTATACTAATTAATATAAAGTTACAATATAACATTATAATTTTACGATAGTACTAACACGTTATACTGTAGTTTTTTTATATTCACCAATAATGGTATAAACTATGTACCATTAACCCCCCTCTACTTGAGTTCAGGTAAAACACCTAGCAAGAAAAATATTAAAATACAGTCCATCTTGAAGAAATAATTTAATATTGAAGAAAGTTCAATAAACTAAAATTAATAATTAAATAAATTAAAAAGCACAATACTCCCTGCGAGGAATTACCCCACAACTACACAGTATTCATACATATACATCCGTATGTGTACTGAAGTATGTGAGGAGCCTCACATTCACTCGCAGCTGTTTGACAAGAGACAGTAAACTTAGCTACAACACACACACGTCGTGTCAGCAAGGCGGTCAGCGCGCCTCCTATCATAACTTTTACTATATTTCCCATTTCTAAACTTTCACTCCACCTGTGCCTCTACATCTTCTCTTCCTCCTCTGCCCTCCCATCATCAACCCATCTTCCTCCTCTGCCCTCCCATCATCAACCCATCTTCCTAACACCACCTGTTGGGTGGTGTCACGTGAGCAGCACCATGTGAATAATGTTGGATGAGTCCCGGAGACGCGGAATTAAGACGCACACACGGTATCAAGACAGACATACTACTAAGTGGCTCCCAGAGCTGAAGGGAAATAGCTACGAGGAGAGGTTAGAGGCATTAAATATGCCAAAACTAGAAGACAGAAGAAAAAGAGATGAAATAATCACTACGTACAAAATAGTAATAGGAATTGATAAAATCGATAGGGAAGATTTCCTGAGGTCATAGATTTGAACTAGCTAAACACAGATGCCAAAGAAATATAAGAAAATTCACTTTCACAAACAGAGTGGTAGACGGTTGGAACACGTTAGGTGAGAAGGTGGTGGAGGCCAAGACCGTCAGTAGTTTCAAAGCGTTATATGACAAAGAGTGCTGGGAAGACGGGACACCACGAGCGTAGCTCGCATACTGTAACTACACTTAGGTAATTACACACAAACACACACACACACACCGGAGTCATTGCTATAGACAACCGATGTCTAGAAAGGCGGGATACAAGAGTCAACGCTCGGTCCACCAGGCACTGTTAGGTGACTACAAATTGGTGAGAACACAATAGTATCTCAGGTCAGGTCTCAGGTGGAAATTGCCCAAATGAGCCATAAAGACATTAAAATAAATTTTGTTAGTACAAAATGGACGAGTACCGGAGACTCGCTGCAACATAACGGTGCTACCTAACACAGCCAGAGTAGTTAATAAATGGAATGCATTAGGAAGTGATGTGGTGGAGGCTGACTCCATACACAGCTTCAAATGTAGATATGATAGAACCCAGTAGGCTGAGGAATCTGTACTCCAGTTGATTGACGGTTGAGAGGTGGGGACCATAGAGCCAGAGCTCAACACCTGCAAGCACAAATAGGTGAGAAGACACACACACACACACACACACACACACACACACACACACACAGGGGGGCCTCGTAGCCTGGTGGATAGCGCGCAGGATTCGTAATTCTGTGGCGCGGGTTCGATTCCCGCATGAGGCAGAAACAAATGGGCAAAGTTTCTTTCACCCTGAATGCCCCTGTTACCTAGCAGTAAATAGGTACCTGGGAGTTAGTCAGCTGTCACGGGCTGCTTCCTGGGGTGTGTGTGTGTGGTGTGGGAAAAAAAAAAAAAAAAAAAAAAGTAGTTAGTAAACAGTTGATTGACAGTTGAGAGGCGGGCCGAAAGAGCAAAGCTCAACCCCCGTAAAAACACAACTAGTAAACACACACACACACACACACACACACACACACAGGGGGGCCTCGTAGCCTGGTGGATATAGCCTGGTGGATAGTAGCCTGGTGGATATAGCCTGGTGGATAGCGCGCAGGATTCATAATTCTGTGGCGCGGGTTCGATTCCCGCACGAAGCAGAAACAAATGGGCAAAGTTTCTTTCACCCTGAATGCCCCTGTTACCTAGCAGTAAATAGGTACCTGGGAGTTAGTTAGCTGTCACGGGCTGCTTCCTGGGGTGTGTGTGTGTGGTGTGGGAAAAAAAAAAAAAAAAAAAAAGTAGTTAGTAAACAGTTGATTGACAGTTGAGAGGCGGGCCGAAAGAGCAAAGCTCAACCCCCGTAAAAACACAACTAGTAAACACACACACACACACACACACACACACACACACACACACACACACAGGGGGGCCTCGTAGCCTGGTGGATAGCGCGCAGGATTCGTAATTCTGTGGCGCGGGTTCGATTCCCGCACGAGGCAGAAACAAATGGGCAAAGTTTCTTTCACCCTGAATGCCCCTGTTACCTAGCAGTAAATAGGTACCTGGGAGTTAGTCAGCTGTCACGGGCTGCTTCCTGGGGTGTGTGTGGTGTTGGAAAAAAAAAAAAAAAAAAAAAAAAGTAGTTAGTAAACAGTTGATTGACAGTTGAGAGGCGGGCCGAAAGAGCAAAGCTCAACCCCCGTAAAAACACAACTAGTAAACACACACACACACACACACACACACACACACACACACACACACACACACACACACACACACACACACACACACACACACACACACACACATGGTACCATGGATAGTACCATGGATACTAAAGGAAGGTGCAGAAGCACTAAGTGTGCCACTCTCTATGGTGTATAACAGGTCACTGGAAACAGGAGACTTACCAGAAAGTTGGAAGACAGCTAACGTGGTCCCAATATACAAAAAGGGTGACAGGCAAGAGGCACTGAATTACAGGCCAGTTTCCTTAACTTGTATACCATGCAAAGTGCTGGAGAAGATCGTGAGGAAAAGGCTCGTAGAGCATCTGGAGGGAAATAACTTTGTAACGCACCACCAACATGGGTTCAGAGATGGTAAATCGTGCCTCACAGGGTTAATAGAATTTTATGACCAGGCAACGAAAATTAGGCAGGAAAGAGAAGGGTGGGCCGACTGCATTTTCCTGGATTGCCAAAAAGCCTTCGACACAGTACCCCATAAAAGGCTGTTAAAAAAGTTGGAGCAACAGGCAGGAGTAAAAGGGAAGGTGCTCCAGTGGATAAGGGAGTACTTAAGCAACAGGAAACAGCGAGTAACGGTGAGGGGGAAGACATCAGAGTGGCGAGATGTCACCAGCGGAGTCCCACAGGGCTCAGTACTTGGACCCATCCTGTTTCTAATATATGTGAACGATCTTCCAAAGGGTATAGACTCATTCCTCTCGATGTTTGCTGATGATGCAAAAATTATGAGAAGAATCAAGACGGATGAAGATAGACAGAGACTACAGGATGACCTGGATAAACTGGAGAAATGGTCTAGAAAATGGCTGCTGAAGTTCAACTCTGGAAAGTGTAAGGTGATGAAATTAGGCGAAGGGAGCAGGAGGCTGAACACAAGGTATCATCTGGGAGGGGAAATCCTGCAAGAATCAAATAGAGAGAAGGATCTGGGGGTTGATATCACACCGAACCTGTCCCCAGAGGCCCACATCAAAAGAATATCATCAGCGGCATATGCTAGACTGGCCAACATAAGAACTGCCTTCAGAAACTTGTGTAAGGAATCTTTCAGAACCCTGTATACCACTTATGTAAGACCAATCCTGGAGTATGCAGCTCCAGCCTGGAGTCCATACCTAGTTAAACACAAGACAAAGTTAGAGAAGATTCAGCGGTATGCCACCAGGCTCGTCCCGGAACTGAGAGGATTGAGCTACGAGGAAAGGCTAAAGGAGCTGAACCTCACATCCCTGGAAAACAGAAGAGTAAGGGGAGACATGATAACCACCTACAAAATTCTCAGGGGAATTGACAGGGTGGACAAAGACAAACTCTTCAGCACGGGTGGGACACGAACAAGGGGACACAGGTGGAAACTTAGTACCCAGATGAGCCACAGAGACGTTAGAAAGAATTTTTTCAGTGTCAGAGTAGTTAATAAATGGAATGCACTAGGAAGTGATGTGGTGGAGGCTGACTCCATACACAGTTTCAAATGTAGGTATGATAGAGCCCAGTAGGCTCAGGAATCTGTACACCAGTTGATTGACAGTTGAGAGGCGGGACCAAAGAGCCAAAGCTCAACCCCCGCAAGCACAATTAGGTGAGTACAATTAGGTGAGTACACACACACACACACACACACACACACACACACACACACACACACACACACACACACACACACAAACACACACACACACACACACACACACACACACACACACACACACACACACACACACACACACACACTCACACACACACACACACACACACACACCCACCCACCCACCCACCCACCAACCCACCCACCCACACACACACACACACACACACACACACACACACACACACACACACACACACACACACACACACACACACACACACACAAACACAAACACACACACCCACCCACCCACCCACCCACCCACACACACACACACACACACACACACACACACACACACACACACACACACACACACACACACACACACACACAAGGTTTGGTACACCAATGCTGATGGGGTAGCCAATAAAGCAGAAGAGATAAAAGAAAGACTTAGTGAGGCAGACCCAGACATAGTAGCAATAGTGGAAACTAAAATAAATGGTATGATCTCGGATGCAATCTTTCCAGAGGGGTACCAGGTGATAAGAAAAGAAAGGACACAGAGACAGGGAGGAGGAGTGGCACTACTAATAAAGCGGAAATGGAAGTTTGATGAGCTGGAAAATCCGGGTACCAATGAAAGCACAAGCTTCATACATGGAACTCTGACAGTGGATGGGAAGAAGATTGTAATCTTGATACTCTACAATCCCCCACCAAACAGTAGAAGGCCCAGGCAGGAGTACGAGGACAGCAACAAGACATGTATGGATGAACTGCAGAGGGCAGCAACTTTAGCGCATAGAATGAGAGTGAAGCTGCTGGTCATGGGGGACCTAAATCATGGAGAGATAGATTGGGAAACGAGGAATCCCCATGGCGGGGGAAGAGACCTGGGGAGCGAAGCTGGTAGACGTTATTGACAGGAATTTCCTAACACAGCATGTGGAAGAAGATACTAGGGAAAGAGGAGGGGATACGCCCAGCCTATTAGATCTCATTATCACTCAGAATGTAGAAGACATCGAGCAGTTGGAACATGAAATACCACTAGGAGCTAGTGACCATTGTGTCCTAGTCTTTGACTACATGATGGAGTTTAAAATTGTAACCAAAGGACAAGAGGTCCGGGAAAGGAGACTTGATTACAGAAAAGGGGACTACAGAAGGATAAGGGACTACCTGGGAGAAGTGCAGTGGGAGGAAGAACTTAGAGGAAAAACAGTGCAAGGTATGATGAACCAAGTCATATTGAAATGCAAGGAGGCTGAAGATAGATTTATTCCAACAATAAAGGAAAAAGCAGGAGGGAATATAATAACCCATGGTTTAATAGACAGTGTCAGGAAGCAAAGGTGAGAAGCAGGAGGGAGTGGAGGAAGTACAGAAGACAAAGGACAGAGGACAACAGGATTAGATGTAACAGAGCTAGGAATGATTACATTAACATAAGACGAGTGTCGGAAAGAAATTATGAGAATGATATTGCAGTCAAAGCGAAAAAGCAACCAAAATTACTACATAGCCATATAAGAAGGAAGATGTCGGTAAATGACCAAGTGACAAGACTGAGGAAAACAGAAGGGGCATATACAGAAAGCGACAAGGAAATCTGCGAGGTACTGAATGCAAAATTCCATGGAGTGTTCACAACCGAGCCTGAGCAGCTCCCTTTGTTAGAAGAGATTACCCAAGATGAAAGACTATCAGATATAGAGGTGACAGCAGAGGATGTAATGAAACAGTTGACAACACTGGATGCAAATAAAGCTGTTGGACCAGACAAAGTATCACCGTGGATACTTAAAGAGGCAGCGCAGGCTCTCAGCATGCCTCTGGCAATGATCTTTAATGAGTCACTTATGTCGGGAGAATTGCCCAGTTGCTGGAAGGAGGCAAATGTCGTACCGATTTTCAAAAAAGGTGATAGGGAGGAGGCACTTAACTACAGACCCGTATCACTGACAAGCATCCCCTGCAAAATACTTGAAAGAATAATTAGGCTAAGACTTGTTGAGCACCTGGAGAGCATTGGGTTTGTAAACAAGCACCTACATGGGTTCTGGACAGGGAAATCATGCCTAACAAACCTTTTAGAATTCTATGATAAAGTAACAAGGATAAGGCAGGACAGAGAAGGCTGGGCAGACTGCATATTTCTTGACTGCCAAAAGGCCTTTGATACGGTACCGCACATGAGACTGCTATACAAACTTGAGAGGCAGGCAGGAGTAAGCGGAAAGGCCCTAGTATGGGTGAAGAACTACCTAACAGGAAGGAGCCAGAGGGTAATGGTAAGGGGCGAAAAGTCGGACTGGCAAACAGTAACAAGTGGAGTACCTCAAGGATCGGTGCTGGGACCAATCCTCTTTCTAATTTACGTAAATGATATGTTTACAGGAGTGGAATCATACATGTCAATGTTTGCAGATGACGCAAAATTAATGAGAAGAGTTGTGACAGACGAGGATTGTAGGATCCTCCAAGAGGACTTAAACAGGCTGCAGAGATGGTCAGGGAAATGGCTACTGGAGTTTAACACCAGTAAATGTAAAGTTATGGAAATGGGATCAGGTGACAGGAGACCAAAGGGACAGTACACAATGAAGGGGAACAGCCTACCTGTAACGATTCGAGAAAGAGACCTGGGAGTGGATGTGACACCTAATCTAACTCCTGAGGCACATATAAATAGGATAACGACAGCAGCGTACTCTACACTGGCGAAAATTAGAACTTCATTCAGAAACCTAAATGAGGAAGCTTTTAGGGCACTTTACACTGCCTACGTGAGACCCGTCTTAGAGTATGCCGCGCCATCATGGAGCCCCCACCTGAAGAAACACATAAAGAAACTGGAGAAGGTTCAGAGGTTTGCGACGAGGCTTGTCCCAGAGTTACGAGGGATGGGATATGAAGAGCGGCTGAAGGAACTGAACCTAACGACACTAGAGAAAAGAAGGGAGAGAGGAGATATGATAGGGACACATAAAATACTCAGGGGAATTGACAAAGTGGAAATAGATGAAATGTTCACACGTAATAATAACAGAACGAGGGGACATGGGTGGAAACTGGAAACTCAGATGAGTCACAGAGATGTTAGGAAGTTTTCTTTTAGCGTGAGAGTAGTAGAAAAATGGAATGCACTTGGGAAACAGGTTGTGGAAGCAAATACTATTCATACTTTTAAAACTAGGTATGATAGGGAAATGGGACAGGAGTCATTGCTGTAAACAACCGATAGCTAGAAAGGCGGGATCCAAGAGTCAATGCTCGATCCTGCAAGCACATATAGGTGAGTACATATAAGTGAGTACACACACACACACACACACACACACACACACACACACACACACACACACACACACACAAGGTTTGGTACACCAATGCTGATGGGGTAGCCAATAAAGCAGAAGAGATAAAAGAAAGACTTAGTGAGGCAGACCCAGACATAGTAGCAATAGTGGAAACTAAAATAAATGGTATGATCTCGGATGCAATCTTTCCAGAGGGGTACCAGGTGATAAGAAAAGAAAGGACACAGAGACAGGGAGGAGGAGTGGCACTACTAATAAAGCGGAAATGGAAGTTTGATGAGCTGGAAAATCCGGGTACCAATGAAAGCACAAGCTTCATACATGGAACTCTGACAGTGGATGGGAAGAAGATTGTAATCTTGATACTCTACAATCCCCCACCAAACAGTAGAAGGCCCAGGCAGGAGTACGAGGACAGCAACAAGACATGTATGGATGAACTGCAGAGGGCAGCAACTTTAGCGCATAGAATGAGAGCGAAGCTGCTGGTCATGGGGGACCTAAATCATGGAGAGATAGATTGGGAAACGAGGAATCCCCATGGCGGGGAAGAGACCTGGGGAGCGAAGCTGGTAGACGTTATTGACAGGAATTTCCTAACACAGCATGTGGAAGAAGATACTAGGGAAAGAGGAGGTGATACGCCCAGCCTATTAGATCTCATTATCACTCAGAATGTAGAAGACATCGAGCAGTTGGAACATGAAATACCACTAGGAGCTAGTGACCATTGTGTCCTAGTCTTTGACTACATGATGGAGTTTAAAATTGTAACCAAAGGACAAGAGGTCCGGGAAAGGAGACTTGATTACAGAAAAGGGGACTACAGAAGGATAAGGGACTACCTGGGAGAAGTGCAGTGGGAGGAAGAACTTAGAGGAAAAACAGTGCAAGGTATGATGAACCAAGTCATATTGAAATGCAAGGAGGCTGAAGATAGATTTATTCCAACAATAAAGGAAAAAGCAGGAGGGAATATAATAACCCATGGTTTAATAGACAGTGTCAGGAAGCAAAGGTGAGAAGCAGGAGGGAGTGGAGGAAGTACAGAAGACAAAGGACAGAGGACAACAGGATTAGATGTAACAGAGTAGGAATGATTACATTAACATAAGACGAGTGTCGGAAAGAAATTATGAGAATGATATTGCAGTCAAAGCGAAAAAGCAACCAAAATTACTACATAGCCATATAAGAAGGAAGATGTCGGTAAATGACCAAGTGACAAGACTGAGGAAAACAGAAGGGGCATATACAGAAAGCGACAAGGAAATCTG
Organism: Procambarus clarkii; assembly: GCF_040958095.1. Taxonomy (NCBI): domain Eukaryota; kingdom Metazoa; phylum Arthropoda; class Malacostraca; order Decapoda; family Cambaridae; genus Procambarus; species Procambarus clarkii. The sequence goes on along the minus strand of NC_091205.1, from coordinate 1,829,410 downwards.
CGAGGTACTGAATGCAAAATTCCATGGAGTGTTCACAACCGAGCCTGAGCAGCTCCCTTTGTTAGAAGAGATTACCCAAGATGAAAGACTATCAGATATAGAGGTGACAGCAGAGGATGTAATGAAACAGTTGACAACACTGGATGCAAATAAAGCTGTTGGACCAGACAAAGTATCACAGTGGATACTTAAAGAGGCAGCGCAGGCTCTCAGCATGCCTCTGGCAATGATCTTTAATGAGTCACTTATGTCGGGAGAATTGCCCAGTTGCTGGAAGGAGGCAAATGTCGTACCGATTTTCAAAAAAGGTGATAGGGAGGAGGCACTTAACTACAGACCCGTATCACTGACAAGCATCCCCTGCAAAATACTTGAAAGAATAATTAGGCTAAGACTTGTTGAGCACCTGGAGAGCATTGGGTTTGTAAACAAGCACCAACATGGGTTCTGGACAGGGAAATCATGCCTAACAAACCTTTTAGAATTCTATGATAAAGTAACAAGGATAAGGCAGGACAGAGAAGGCTGGGCAGACTGCATATTTCTTGACTGCCAAAAGGCCTTTGATACGGTACCGCACATGAGACTGCTATACAAACTTGAGAGGCAGGCAGGAGTAAGCGGAAAGGCCCTAGTATGGGTGAAGAACTACCTAACAGGAAGGAGCCAGAGGGTAATGGTAAGGGGCGAAAAGTCGGACTGGCAAACAGTAACAAGTGGAGTACCTCAAGGATCGGTGCTGGGACCAATCCTCTTTCTAATTTACGTAAATGATATGTTTACAGGAGTGGAATCATACATGTCAATGTTTGCAGATGACGCAAAATTAATGAGAAGAGTTGTGACAGACGAGGATTGTAGGATCCTCCAAGAGGACTTAAACAGGCTGCAGAGATGGTCAGGGAAATGGCTACTGGAGTTTAACACCAGTAAATGTAAAGTTATGGAAATGGGATCAGGTGACAGGAGACCAAAGGGACAGTACACAATGAAGGGGAACAGCGTACCTGTAACGATTCGAGAAAGAGACCTGGGAGTGGATGTGACACCTAATCTAACTCCTGAGGCACATATAAATAGGATAACGACAGCAGCGTACTCTACACTGGCGAAAATTAGAACTTCATTCAGAAACCTAAATGAGGAAGCTTTTAGGGCACTTTACACTGCCTACGTGAGACCCGTCTTAGAGTATGCCGCGCCATCATGGAGCCCCCACCTGAAGAAACATAAAGAAACTGGAGAAGGTTCAGAGGTTTGCGACGAGGCTTGTCCCAGAGTTACGAGGGATGGGATATGAAGAGCGGCTGAAGGAACTGAACCTAACGACACTAGAGAAAAGAAGGGAGAGAGGAGATATGATAGGGACATATAAAATACTCAGGGGAATTGACAAAGTGGAAATAGATGAAATGTTCACACGTAATAATAACAGAACGAGGGGACATGGGTGGAAACTGGAAACTCAGATGAGTCACAGAGATGTTAGGAAGTTTTCTTTTAGCGTGAGAGTAGTAGAAAAATGGAATGCACTTGGGGAACAGGTTGTGGAAGCAAATACTATTCATACTTTTAAAACTAGGTATGATAGGGAAATGGGACAGGAGTCATTGCTGTAAACAACCGATAGCTAGAAAGGCGGGATCCAAGAGTCAATGCTCGATCCTGCAAGCACATATAGGTGAGTACATATAAGTGAGTACACACACACACACACACACACACACACACACACACACACACACACACACACAAGGTTTGGTACACCAATGCTGATGGGGTAGCCAATAAAGCAGAAGAGATAAAAGAAAGACTTAGTGAGGCAGACCCAGACATAGTAGCAATAGTGGAAACTAAAATAAATGGTATGATCTCGGATGCAATCTTTCCAGAGGGGTACCAGGTGATAAGAAAAGAAAGGACACAGAGACAGGGAGGAGGAGTGGCACTACTAATAAAGCGGAAATGGAAGTTTGATGAGCTGGAAAATCCGGGTACCAATGAAAGCACAAGCTTCATACATGGAACTCTGACAGTGGATGGGAAGAAGATTGTAATCTTGATACTCTACAATCCCCCACCAAACAGTAGAAGGCCCAGGCAGGAGTACGAGGACAGCAACAAGACATGTATGGATGAACTGCAGAGGGCAGCAACTTTAGCGCATAGAATGAGAGCGAAGCTGCTGGTCATGGGGGACCTAAATCACGGAGAGATAGATTGGGAAACGAGGAATCCCCATGGCGGGGAAGAGACCTGGGTAGCGAAGCTGGTAGACGTTATTGACAGGAATTTCCTAACACAGCATGTGGAAGAAGATACTAGGGAAAGAGGAGGGGATACGCCCAGCCTATTAGATCTCATTATCACTCAGAATGTAGAAGACATCGAGCAGTTGGAACATGAAATACCACTAGGAGCTAGTGACCATTGTGTCCTAGTCTTTGACTACATGATGGAGTTTAAAATTGTAACCAAAGGACAAGAGGTCCGGGAAAGGAGACTTGATTACAGAAAAGGGGACTACAGAAGGATAAGGGACTACCTGGGAGAAGTGCAGTGGGAGGAAGAACTTAGAGGAAAAACAGTGCAAGGTATGATGAACCAAGTCATATTGAAATGCAAGGAGGCTGAAGATAGATTTATTCCAACAATAAAGGAAAAAGCAGGAGGGAATATAATAACCCATGGTTTAATAGACAGTGTCAGGAAGCAAAGGTGAGAAGCAGGAGGGAGTGGAGGAAGTACAGAAGACAAAGGACAGAGGACAACAGGATTAGATGTAACAGAGCTAGGAATGATTACATTAACATAAGACGAGTGTCGGAAAGAAATTATGAGAATGATATTGCAGTCAAAGCGAAAAAGCAACCAAAATTACTACATAGCCATATAAGAAGGAAGATGTCGGTAAATGACCAAGTGACAAGACTGAGGAAAACAGAAGGGGCATATACAGAAAGCGACAAGGAAATCTGCGAGGTACTGAATGCAAAATTCCATGGAGTGTTCACAACCGAGCCTGAGCAGCTCCCTTTGTTAGAAGAGATTACCCAAGATGAAAGACTATCAGATATAGAGGTGACAGCAGAGGATGTAATGAAACAGTTGACAACACTGGATGCAAATAAAGCTGTTGGACCAGACAAAGTATCACCGTGGATACTTAAAGAGGCAGCGCAGGCTCTCAGCATGCCTCTGGCAATGATCTTTAATGAGTCACTTATGTCGGGAGAATTGCCCAGTTGCTGGAAGGAGGCAAATGTCGTACCGATTTTCAAAAAGGTGATAGGGAGGAGGCACTTAACTACAGACCCGTATCACTGACAAGCATCCCCTGCAAAATACTTGAAAGAATAATTAGGCTAAGACTTGTTGAGCACCTGGAGAGCATTGGGTTTGTAAACAAGCACCAACATGGGTTCTGGACAGGGAAATCATGCCTAACAAACCTTTTAGAATTCTATGATAAAGTAACAAGGATAAGGCAGGACAGAGAAGGCTGGGCAGACTGCATATTTCTTGACTGCCAAAAGGCCTTTGATACGGTACCGCACATGAGACTGCTATACAAACTTGAGAGGCAGGCAGGAGTAAGCGGAAAGGCCCTAGTATGGGTGAAGAACTACCTAACAGGAAGGAGCCAGAGGGTAATGGTAAGGGGCGAAAAGTCGGACTGGCGAACAGTAACAAGTGGAGTACCTCAAGGATCGGTGCTGGGACCAATCCTCTTTCTAATTTACGTAAATGATATGTTTACAGGAGTGGAATCATACATGTCAATGTTTGCAGATGACGCAAAATTAATGAGAAGAGTTGTGACAGACGAGGATTGTAGGATCCTCCAAGAGGACTTAAACAGGCTGCAGAGATGGTCAGGGAAATGGCTACTGGAGTTTAACACCAGTAAATGTAAAGTTATGGAAATGGGATCAGGTGACAGAAGACCAAAGGGACAGTACACAATGAAGGGGAACAGCCTACCTGTAACGATTCGAGAAAGAGACCTGGGAGTGGATGTGACACCTAATCTAACTCCTGAGGCACATATAAATAGGATAACGACAGCAGCGTACTCTACACTGGCGAAAATTAGAACTTCATTCAGAAACCTAAATGAGGAAGCTTTTAGGGCACTTTACACTGCCTACATGAGACCCGTCTTAGAGTATGCCGCGCCATCATGGAGCCCCCACCTGAAGAAACACATAAAGAAACTGGAGAAGGTTCAGAGGTTTGCGATGAGGCTTGTCCCAGAGTTACGAGGGATGGGATATGAAGAGTGGCTGAAGGAACTGAACCTAACGACACTAGAGAAAAGAAGGGAGAGAGGAGATATGATAGGGACATATAAAATACTCAGGGGAATTGACAAAGTGGAAATAGATGAAATGTTCACACGTAATAATAACAGAACGAGGGGACATGGGTGGAAACTGGAAACTCAGATGAGTCACAGAGATGTTAGGAAGTTTTCTTTTAGCGTGAGAGTAGTAGAAAAATGGAATGCACTTGGGGAACAGGTTGTGGAAGCAAATACTATTCATACTTTTAAAACTAGGTATGATAGGGAAATGGGACAGGAGTCATTGCTGTAAACAACCGATAGCTAGAAAGGCGGGATCCAAGAGTCAATGCTCGATCCTGCAAGCACATATAGGTGAGTACATATAGGTGAGTACACACACACACACACACACACACACACACACACACACACACACACACACACACACAAGGTTTGGTACACCAATGCTGATGGGGTAGCCAATAAAGCAGAAGAGATAAAAGAAAGACTTAGTGAGGCAGACCCAGACATAGTAGCAATAGTGGAAACTAAAATAAATGGTATGATCTCGGATGCAATCTTTCCAGAGGGGTACCAGGTGATAAGAAAAGAAAGGACACAGAGACAGGGAGGAGGAGTGGCACTACTAATAAAGCGGAAATGGAAGTTTGATGAGCTGGAAAATCCGGGTACCAATGAAAGCACAAGCTTCATACATGGAACTCTGACAGTGGATGGGAAGAAGATTGTAATCTTGATACTCTACAATCCCCCACCAAACAGTAGAAGGCCCAGGCAGGAGTACGAGGACAGCAACAAGACATGTATGGATGAACTGCAGAGGGCAGCAACTTTAGCGCATAGAATGAGAGCGAAGCTGCTGGTCATGGGGGACCTAAATCATGGAGAGATAGATTGGGAAACGAGGAATCCCCATGGCGGGGAAGAGACCTGGGGAGCGAAGCTGGTAGACGTTATTGACAGGAATTTCCTAACACAGCATGTGGAAGAAGATACTAGGGAAAGAGGAGGGGATACGCCCAGCCTATTAGATCTCATTATCACTCAGAATGTAGAAGACATCGAGCAGTTGGAACATGAAATACCACTAGGAGCTAGTGACCATTGTGTCCTAGTCTTTGACTACATGATGGAGTTTAAAATTGTAACCAAAGGACAAGAGGTCCGGGAAAGGAGACTTGATTACAGAAAAGGGGACTACAGAAGGATAAGGGACTACCTGGGAGAAGTGCAGTGGGAGGAAGAACTTAGAGGAAAAACAGTGCAAGGTATGATGAACCAAGTCATATTGAAATGCAAGGAGGCTGAAGATAGATTTATTCCAACAATAAAGGAAAAAGCAGGAGGGAATATAATAACCCATGGTTTAATAGACAGTGTCAGGAAGCAAAGGTGAGAAGCAGGAGGGAGTGGAGGAAGTACAGAAGACAAAGGACAGAGGACAACAGGATTAGATGTAACAGAGCTAGGAATGATTACATTAACATAAGACGAGTGTCGGAAAGAAATTATGAGAATGATATTGCAGTCAAAGCGAAAAAGCAACCAAAATTACTACATAGCCATATAAGAAGGAAGATGTCGGTAAATGACCAAGTGACAAGACTGAGGAAAACAGAAGGGGCATATACAGAAAGCGACAAGGAAATCTGCGAGGTACTGAATGCAAAATTCCATGGAGTGTTCACAACCGAGCCTGAGCAGCTCCCTTTGTTAGAAGAGATTACCCAAGATGAAAGACTATCAGATATAGAGGTGACAGCAGAGGATGTAATGAAACAGTTGACAACACTGGATGCAAATAAAGCTGTTGGACCAGACAAAGTATCACCGTGGATACTTAAAGAGGCAGCGCAGGCTCTCAGCCTGCCTCTGGCAATGATCTTTAATGAGTCACTTATGTCGGGAGAATTGCCCAGTTGCTGGAAGGAGGCAAATGTCGTACCGATTTTCAAAAAGGTGATAGGGAGGAGGCACTTAACTACAGACCCGTATCACTGACAAGCATCCCCTGCAAAATACTTGAAAGAATAATTAGGCTAAGACTTGTTGAGCACCTGGAGAGCATTGGGTTTGTAAACAAGCACCAACATGGGTTCTGGACAGGGAAATCATGCCTAACAAACCTTTTAGAATTCTATGATAAAGTAACAAGGATAAGGCAGGACAGAGAAGGCTGGGCAGACTGCATATTTCTTGACTGCCAAAAGGCCTTTGATACGGTACCGCACATGAGACTGCTATACAAACTTGAGAGGCAGGCAGGAGTAAGCGGAAAGGCCCTAGTATGGGTGAAGAACTACCTAACAGGAAGGAGCCAGAGGGTAATGGTAAGGGGCGAAAAGTCGGACTGGCGAACAGTAACAAGTGGAGTACCTCAAGGATCGGTGCTGGGACCAATCCTCTTTCTAATTTACGTAAATGATATGTTTACAGGAGTGGAATCATACATGTCAATGTTTGCAGATGACGCAAAATTAATGAGAAGAGTTGTGACAGACGAGGATTGTAGGATCCTCCAAGAGGACTTAAACAGGCTGCAGAGATGGTCAGGGAAATGGCTACTGGAGTTTAACACCAGTAAATGTAAAGTTATGGAAATGGGATCAGGTGACAGAAGACCAAAGGGACAGTACACAATGAAGGGGAACAGCCTACCTGTAACGATTCGAGAAAGAGACCTGGGAGTGGATGTGACACCTAATCTAACTCCTGAGGCACATATAAATAGGATAACGACAGCAGCGTACTCTACACTGGCGAAAATTAGAACTTCATTCAGAAACCTAAATGAGGAAGCTTTTAGGGCACTTTACACTGCCTACGTGAGACCCGTCTTAGAGTATGCCGCGCCATCATGGAGCCCCCACCTGAAGAAACACATAAAGAAACTGGAGAAGGTTCAGAGGTTTGCGACGAGGCTTGTCCCAGAGTTACGAGGGATGGGATATGAAGAGTGGCTGAAGGAACTGAACCTAACGACACTAGAGAAAAGAAGGGAGAGAGGAGATATGATAGGGACATATAAAATACTCAGGGGAATTGACAAAGTGGAAATAGATGAAATGTTCACACGTAATAATAACAGAACGAGGGGACATGGGTGGAAACTGGAAACTCAGATGAGTCACAGAGATGTTAGGAAGTTTTCTTTTAGCGTGAGAGTAGTAGAAAAATGGAATGCACTTGGGGAACAGGTTGTGGAAGCAAATACTATTCATACTTTTAAAACTAGGTATGATAGGGAAATGGGACAGGAGTCATTGCTGTAAACAACCGATAGCTAGAAAGGCGGGATCCAAGAGTCAATGCTCGATCCTGCAAGCACATATAGGTGAGTACATATAGGTGAGTACACACACACACACACACACACACACACACACACACACACACACAAGGTTTGGTACACCAATGCTGATGGGGTAGCCAATAAAGCAGAAGAGATAAAAGAAAGACTTAGTGAGGCAGACCCAGACATAGTAGCAATAGTGGAAACTAAAATAAATGGTATGATCTCGGATGCAATCTTTCCAGAGGGGTACCAGGTGATAAGAAAAGAAAGGACACAGAGACAGGGAGGAGGAGTGGCACTACTAATAAAGCGGAAATGGAAGTTTGATGAGCTGGAAAATCCGGGTACCAATGAAAGCACAAGCTTCATACATGGAACTCTGACAGTGGATGGGAAGAAGATTGTAATCTTGATACTCTACAATCCCCCACCGAACAGTAGAAGGCCCAGGCAGGAGTACGAGGACAGCAACAAGACATGTATGGATGAACTGCAGAGGGCAGCAACTTTAGCGCATAGAATGAGAGCGAAGCTGCTGGTCATGGGGGACCTAAATCATGGAGAGATAGATTGGGAAACGAGGAATCCCCATGGCGGGGAAGAGACCTGGGGAGCGAAGCTGGTAGACGTTATTGACAGGAATTTCCTAACACAGCATGTGGAAGAAGATACTAGGGAAAGAGGAGGGGATACGCCCAGCCTATTAGATCTCATTATCACTCAGAATGTAGAAGACATCGAGCAGTTGGAACATGAAATACCACTAGGAGCTAGTGACCATTGTGTCCTAGTCTTTGACTACATGATGGAGTTTAAAATTGTAACCAAAGGACAAGAGGTCCGGGAAAGGAGACTTGATTACAGAAAAGGGGACTACAGAAGGATAAGGGACTACCTGGGAGAAGTGCAGTGGGAGGAAGAACTTAGAGGAAAAACAGTGCAAGGTATGATGAACCAAGTCATATTGAAATGCAAGGAGGCTGAAGATAGATTTATTCCAACAATAAAGGAAAAAGCAGGAGGGAATATAATAACCCATGGTTTAATAGACAGTGTCAGGAAGCAAAGGTGAGAAGCAGGAGGGAGTGGAGGAAGTACAGAAGACAAAGGACAGAGGACAACAGGATTAGATGTAACAGAGTAGGAATGATTACATTAACATAAGACGAGTGTCGGAAAGAAATTATGAGAATGATATTGCAGTCAAAGCGAAAAAGCAACCAAAATTACTACATAGCCATATAAGAAGGAAGATGTCGGTAAATGACCAAGTGACAAGACTGAGGAAAACAGAAGGGGCATATACAGAAAGCGACAAGGAAATCTGCGAGGTACTGAATGCAAAATTCCATGGAGTGTTCACAACCGAGCCTGAGCAGCTCCCTTTGTTAGAAGAGATTACCCAAGATGAAAGACTATCAGATATAGAGGTGACAGCAGAGGATGTAATGAAACAGTTGACAACACTGGATGCAAATAAAGCTGTTGGACCAGACAAAGTATCACCGTGGATACTTAAAGAGGCAGCGCAGGCTCTCAGCATGCCTCTGGCAATGATCTTTAATGAGTCACTTATGTCGGGAGAATTGCCCAGTTGCTGGAAGGAGGCAAATGTCGTACCGATTTTCAAAAAAGGTGATAGGGAGGAGGCACTTAACTACAGACCCGTATCACTGACAAGCATCCCCTGCAAAATACTTGAAAGAATAATTAGGCTAAGACTTGTTGAGCACCTGGAGAGCATTGGGTTTGTAAACAAGCACCAACATGGGTTCTGGACAGGGAAATCATGCCTAACAAACCTTTTAGAATTCTATGATAAAGTAACATGGATAAGGCAGGACAGAGAAGGCTGGGCAGACTGCATATTTCTTGACTGCCAAAAGGCCTTTGATACGGTACCGCACATGAGACTGCTATACAAACTTGAGAGGCAGGCAGGAGTAAGCGGAAAGGCCCTAGTATGGGTGAAGAACTACCTAACAGGAAGGAGCCAGAGGGTAATGGTAAGGGGCGAAAAGTCGGACTGGCGAACAGTAACAAGTGGAGTACCTCAAGGATCGGTGCTGGGACCAATCCTCTTTCTAATTTACGTAAATGATATGTTTACAGGAGTGGAATCATACATGTCAATGTTTGCAGATGACGCAAAATTAATGAGAAGAGTTGTGACAGACGAGGATTGTAGGATCCTCCAAGAGGACTTAAACAGGCTGCAGAGATGGTCAGGGAAATGGCTACTGGAGTTTAACACCAGTAAATGTAAAGTTATGGAAATGGGATCAGGTGACAGGAGACCAAAGGGACAGTACACAATGAAGGGGAACAGCCTACCTGTAACGATTCGAGAAAGAGACCTGGGAGGGGATGTGACACCTAATCTAACTCCTGAGGCACATATAAATAGGATAACGACAGCAGCGTACTCTACACTGGCGAAAATTAGAACTTCATTCAGAAACCTAAATGAGGAAGCTTTTAGGGCACTTTACACTGCCTACGTGAGACCCGTCTTAGAGTATGCCGCGCCATCATGGAGCCCCCACCTGAAGAAACACATAAAGAAACTGGAGAAGGTTCAGAGGTTTGCGACGAGGCTTGTCCCAGAGTTACGAGGGATGGGATATGAAGAGCGGCTGAAGGAACTGAACCTAACGACACTAGAGAAAAGAAGGGAGAGAGGAGATATGATAGGGACATATAAAATACTCAGGGGAATTGACAAAGTGGAAATAGATGAAATGTTCACACGTAATAATAACAGAACGAGGGGACATGGGTGGAAACTGGAAACTCAGATGAGTCACAGAGATGTTAGGAAGTTTTCTTTTAGCGTGAGAGTAGTAGAAAAATGGAATGCACTTGGGGAACAGGTTGTGGAAGCAAATACTATTCATACTTTTAAAACTAGGTATGATAGGGAAATGGGACAGGAGTCATTGCTGTAAACAACCGATAGCTAGAAAGGCGGGATCCAAGAGTCAATGCTCGATCCTGCAAGCACATATAGGTGAGTACATATAAGTGAGTACACACACACACACACACACACACACACACACACACACACACACACACACACACAAGGTTTGGTACACCAATGCTGATGGGGTAGCCAATAAAGCAGAAGAGATAAAAGAAAGACTTAGTGAGGCAGACCCAGACATAGTAGCAATAGTGGAAACTAAAATAAATGGTATGATCTCGGATGCAATCTTTCCAGAGGGGTACCAGGTGATAAGAAAAGAAAGGACACAGAGACAGGGAGGAGGAGTGGCACTACTAATAAAGCGGAAATGGAAGTTTGATGAGCTGGAAAATCCGGGTACCAATGAAAGCACAAGCTTCATACATGGAACTCTGACAGTGGATGGGAAGAAGATTGTAATCTTGATACTCTACAATCCCCCACCAAACAGTAGAAGGCCCAGGCAGGAGTACGAGGACAGCAACAAGACATGTATGGATGAACTGCAGAGGGCAGCAACTTTAGCGCATAGAATGAGAGCGAAGCTGCTGGTCGTGGGGGACCTAAATCACGGAGAGATAGATTGGGAAACGAGGAATCCCCATGGCGGGGAAGAGACCTGGGTAGCGAAGCTGGTAGACGTTATTGACAGGAATTTCCTAACACATCATGTGGAAGAAGATACTAGGGAAAGAGGAGGGGATACGCCCAGCCTATTAGATCTCATTATCACTCAGAATGTAGAAGACATCGAGCAGTTGGAACATGAAATACCACTAGGAGCTAGTGACCATTGTGTCCTAGTCTTTGACTACATGATGGAGTTTAAAATTGTAACCAAAGGACAAGAGGTCCGGGAAAGGAGACTTGATTACAGAAAAGAGGACTACAGAAGGATAAGGGACTACCTGGGAGAAGTGCAGTGGGAGGAAGAACTTAGAGGAAAAACAGTGCAAGGTATGATGAACCAAGTCATATTGAAATGCAAGGAGGCTGAAGATAGATTTATTCCAACAATAAAGGAAAAAGCAGGAGGGAATATAATAACCCATGGTTTAATAGACAGTGTCAGGAAGCAAAGGTGAGAAGCAGGAGGGAGTGGAGGAAGTACAGAAGACAAAGGACAGAGGACAACAGGATTAGATGTAACAGAGCTAGGAATGATTACATTAACATAAGACGAGTGTCGGAAAGAAATTATGAGAATGATATTGCAGTCAAAGCGAAAAAGCAACCAAAATTACTACATAGCCATATAAGAAGGAAGATGTCGGTAAATGACCAAGTGACAAGACTGAGGAAAACAGAAGGGGCATATACAGAAAGCGACAAGGAAATCTGCGAGGTACTGAATGCAAAATTCCATGGAGTGTTCACAACCGAGCCTGAGCAGCTCCCTTTGTTAGAAGAGATTACCCAAGATGAAAGACTATCAGATATAGAGGTGACAGCAGAGGATGTAATGAAACAGTTGACAACACTGGATGCAAATAAAGCTGTTGGACCAGACAAAGTATCACCGTGGATACTTAAAGAGGCAGCGCAGGCTCTCAGCATGCCTCTGGCAATGATCTTTAATGAGTCACTTATGTCGGGAGAATTGCCCAGTTGCTGGAAGGAGGCAAATGTCGTACCGATTTTCAAAAAAGGTGATAGGGAGGAGGCACTTAACTACAGACCCGTATCACTGACAAGCATCCCCTGCAAAATACTTGAAAGAATAATTAGGCTAAGACTTGTTGAGCACCTGGAGAGCATTGGGTTTGTAAACAAGCACCAACATGGGTTCTGGACAGGGAAATCATGCCTAACAAACCTTTTAGAATTCTATGATAAAGTAACAAGGATAAGGCAGGACAGAGAAGGCTGGGCAGACTGCATATTTCTTGACTGCCAAAAGGCCTTTGATACGGTACCGCACATGAGACTGCTATACAAACTTGAGAGGCAGGCAGGAGTAAGCGGAAAGGCCCTAGTATGGGTGAAGAACTACCTAACAGGAAGGAGCCAGAGGGTAATGGTAAGGGGCGAAAAGTCGGACTGGCGAACAGTAACAAGTGGAGTACCTCAAGGATCGGTGCTGGGACCAATCCTCTTCTAATTTACGTAAATGATATGTTTACAGGAGTGGAATCATACATGTCAATGTTTGCAGATGACGCAAAATTAATGAGAAGAGTTGTGACAGACGAGGATTGTAGGATCCTCCAAGAGGACTTAAACAGGCTGCAGAGATGGTCAGGGAAATGGCTACTGGAGTTTAACACCAGTAAATGTAAAGTTATGGAAATGGGATCAGGTGACAGGAGACCAAAGGGACAGTACACAATGAAGGGGAACAGCCTACCTGTAACGATTCGAGAAAGAGACCTGGGAGTGGATGTGACACCTAATCTAACTCCTGAGGCACATATAAATAGGATAACGACAGCAGCGTACTCTACACTGGCGAAAATTAGAACTTCATTCAGAAACCTAAATGAGGAAGCTTTTAGGGCACTTTACACTGCCTACGTGAGACCCGTCTTAGAGTATGCCGCGGCATCATGGAGCCCCCACCTGAAGAAACACATAAAGAAACTGGAGAAGGTTCAGAGGTATGCGACGAGGCTTGTCCCAGAGTTACGAGGGATGGGATATGAAGAGCGGCTGAAGGAACTGAACCTAACGACACTAGAGAAAAGAAGGGAGAGAGGAGATATGATAGGGACATATAAAATACTCAGGGGAATTGACAAAGTGGAAATAGATGAAATGTTCACACGTAATAATAACAGAACGAGGGGACATGGGTGGAAACTGGAAACTCAGATGAGTCACAGAGATGTTAGGAAGTTTTCTTTTAGCGTGAGAGTAGTAGAAAAATGGAATGCACTTGGGGAACAGGTTGTGGAAGCAAATACTATTCATACTTTTAAAACTAGGTATGATAGGGAAATGGGACAGGAGTCATTGCTGTAAACAACCGATAGCTAGAAAGGCGGGATCCAAGAGTCAATGCTCGATCCTGCAAGCACATATAGGTGAGTACATATAGGTGAGTACACACACACACACACACACACACACACACACACACACACACACACACACACACACACACACACACGCACACACACGCACACACGCACACACGCACACACACACACACACACACACACGCACACACGCACACACGCACACACACACACACACACACACACACACACACACACACACACACACACACACACACACACACACACACAGAGGGGGGCCTCGTAGCCTGGTGGATAGCGCACAGGATTCGTAATTCTGTGGCGAGGGTTCGATTCCCGCACGAGGCAGAAACAAATGGGCAAAGTTTCTTTCACCCTGAATGCCCCTGTTACCTAGCAGTAATTAGGTACCTGGGAGTTAGTCAGCTGTCACGGGCTGCTTCCTGGGGTGTGTGTGTGTGTGTGGTGTGGGAAAAAAAAAAAAAAAAAAGTAGTTAATAAACAGTTGATTGACAGTTGAGAGGCGGGCCCAAAGAGCAAAGCTCAACCCCCGTAAAACACAACTAGTAAACACACACACACACACACACTATAGGAAGGAAGAGATAGGAGAAACTAGGAACACACTATAGGAGAAACTATAGGAATAACAAAACACTTGAGAGCAGAGAAAGATACCAGAGTGCCCGGAATAAATATGTCAGGATGAGAAGAGAAGCGGAAAGACAATACGAAAATGACATCGCAAGCAAGGCAAAGACTCAACCCAAATTGCTGTATAGTCACATCAGGAGAAAAACAACAGTAAAGGAACAGATAATGAATGTAAGGATAGGGAAAGAAGGATTCACTACAAACGACAAGGAAGTGTGAGGAACTGAATAAGAAATTCCAGGAGGTCTTCACCTTAGAGCAATGAGAGATTCCAGAGATAAGAGAGGGAATAGTTACCCAGGAACCACTAGAAGAATTTGAGATTCCCAGTGGGGAAGTAAAGAAGTGTTTACTAGAGATGGATGTGACAAAGGCTATAGGCCCAGATGGAATTTCCCCTTGGATACTTAGGGAAGGAGCAGAAGTACTGTGCCTGCCACTCTCCATATTGTATAACAAATCACTGGAAACAGGGGAACTGCCAGAAATTTGGAAAGCAGCTAATGTAGTTCCAATATACAAGAAAGGGGATAGACAGGAGGCACTGAACTACAGGCCAGTGTCCCTAACCTGCATACCATGCAAGCTGAAGCTGATGGAGAAGATTGTGCGAAGAAAGCTAGTGGAACATCTGGAGCGAAAGAACTTTGTAACGCAGCATCAAAATGGGTTCAGGGATGTCAAGTCCTGCCTCACAGGGCTAATTGAATTCTACGACCAGGCAACAAAAATCAGCCAAGAAAGAGAGGGTGGGCTGACTGCATATTTTTGGATTGTCAAAAAGCCTTTGATATAGTACCACACAAGAGGCTAGTGAAAATGCTGGAGATGCAGGCTGGCGTGAAAGGGAAGGTACTCCGTTGGATAAGGGAGTACCAAGTAACAGATGACAACGAGCCACTGTGAGGGGTGAGGTCTCGGATTGGCGTGACGTCACAAGTGGAGTCCCGCAGGGGTCAGTCCTTGGACCTATACTGTTTCTGGTATATGTAAATGATCTCCCAGAGGGTATAGAATCGTTTCTCTCAAAGATTGCTGATGATGCAAAAATTATGAGGAGGATTGAAATAGAGGATGATAGTAGGAGGCTATAGGACGCCCTAGCTAGTCTGAATGAATTGTCCAACAAATGGCTGTTAAAGTTTAACCCGAGTAAATGCAAAGTATTGAAACTGGGCAGTGGAAACAGGAGGCCAGACAAAAGATACAGAATAGGAGATGAAGTACGTAATGAAACGGAAAGAGAGAAAGATCTAGGAGTTGATATCACACCAAACCTGTTTCCTGAAGCCTACATAAAAAGAATTACGTTTGGGGCATATGCAAGGCTGGCTAACATCAGAACAGCCTTAAGGAACCTGTGTAAGGAATCGTTTAGAATCTTGTACACCACTTACATAAGACCAATCCTGGAGTATGCAGCCCGACCATGGAGTCCGTACCTTGTCAAGCACAAGACGAAGCTGGAAAACGTTCAGATGTATGCCACTAGACTGGTCTCAGAACTAAAAGCCATGAGTTAAGAGGAAAGACTTCGGGAAATGCACCTTACGACACTGGAAGACAGAAGAGTGAGGCGAGACATGATCACTACCTACAAAATCCTCAGGGGAATTGACAGGCTAGACAAGGATAAACTATTCAACACTGGCGGTACGCGAACAAGGGAACACAGGTGGAAACTGAGTACCCAAATGAGCCACAGGGACGTTAGAAAGAATTTTTTCAGTGTCAGAGTAGTTAACAGGTGGAATGCATTAGGCAAAGATGTGGTGGAGGCTGACTCCATACACAGTTTTAAATGTAGATATGATAGAGCCCAGTAGGCTCAGGAATCTGTACACCAGTTGATTGACAGTTGAGTGGCGTGCCCAAAGAGCCAAAGCTCATCCCCCGCAAGCACAATTAGGTGAGTACATACACACGCACACACATACACACACACACACACACAGCTAGGAATTATCTCCCTCAAATAAAAAAAGACCTGGGAAACAAAGGGCTGGGGTACCAAAAGGGAAACTACGAGGAGATCATTAAATTCCTAAGGGATGTACCATGGGACACAGAACTCAAAACTAAGTCAATACAAGACATGATGGACTATGTCACCCAAAAGTGTCGGGAGGCAGTAAACAGGTTTATCCCGGCCCGACAGGAAAAAACCAAGATGCAAAAGAAGAATCCGTGGTTTAATAGGAAATGTATGAAAGCAAAGGAGATGATCAAAAGGACCTGGAGGAATTTTCGTAATAACAGAACACCAGAAAGTAGAGAGAGATACCAGAGAACCAGGAACGAGTACGTTAGTGTGAGAAGAGCAGCTGAGAAAAGGTATGAAAATGATAAAGCTAATAAAGTCAAGACCGAACCAAAGCTACTAGACAGTCACATCAGGAGGAAGACAACAGTGAAGGAACAGGTGATGAAACTTAGAACGGGTGAGAACAGGTACACAGAGAATGACAAAGAAGTATGTGAAGAACTCAACAAGAGGATCCAGGAGGTCTTTACAATATAACAAGGGAGAGGTCACGGTACTAGGAGAGGTGGCAGCAAACCAGGCGACCTTGAAAGGGTTCTAAATTACAAGAGATGAGGTCAAGAGGCATCTATTCGAGCTGGACGGGAGAAAGGCTGTTGGGCCGGACGGAATCTCACCATGGGTATTGACAGAGTGTGCAGGAGCACTTTGTTTGCCACTCTCCATAGTGCTTAGTAGGTCACTGGAAATGGGAGACCTACCAGAAATATGGAAGACGGCTAATGTAGTCCCAATATACAAAAAGGGTGACAGACAAGAGGCACTGAACTACAAGCCAGTGTCCTTAACTTGTATACTATGCAAAGTGATGGATAAGATCGTGAGAAAAAATCTAGTAACACATCTGGAGAGGAGGGACTTTGTGACAACCCATCAACAACGGTTCAGGGAGGGTAAATCTTGCCTTACAGGCTTAATAGAATTCTACGATCATGTTACAAAGATCAAGTAAGAAAGAGAAGAATGGGCGGACTGCATTTTTTTGGACTGTCGGAAAGCTTTTGACACAGTACCCCATAAAAGGTTGATGCATAAGCTGGAGAAACAGGCAAGAGTAACTGGTAGGGCGCTCCAGTGGATAAGGGAGTACCTTAGCAATAGGAAGCAGAAAGTTACAGTGAGGGGTGAGACTTCAGATTGGCGTGAAGTCACCGGTGGAGTCCCACAGGGCTCTGTGCTTGGACCTATCCTGTTTCTGATATACGTAAATGATCTCCCAGAGGGTATAGACTCATTCCTCTCAATGTTTGATGACGACGCCAAAATTATGAGAAGGATTAAGACAGAGGACAGCTTGAGGCTTCAAGAAGACCTGGACAAGCTGCAGGAATGGTCGAACAATGGTTGTTACCGCCGGACCTGTCCCCTGAAGTTCATATCAAGAGGATAACATCAGCGGCATATGCCAGGTTGGCTAACATAAGAACTGCCTTTAGAAACTTGCGTAAGGAATCATTCAGAAAATTATATATCGCATATGTCAGACCAATCCTGGAGTATGCGGCCCCAGCATGGAACTCGCACCTTGTCAAGCACAAGACGAAGCTGGAAAAGAATGCCATTAGGCTAGTCCCAGAACTGAGAGGTGTGAGTTACGAGGAAAGACTGCGTGAAATGCACCTCACGGCACTGGAAGACAGAAGTGTAAGGGGAGACATGATCACCACCTACAAAATTCTCAGAGGAATTGAAAGGATAACTGTTTAACACGGGTGGTACGCGAACATGGGGACACAGGTGGAAACTGAGTACCCAAATGAGCCACAGGGACGTTAGAAAGAACTTTTTCAGTGTCAGAGTTGTTAACAGGTGGATAGCATTAGGCAAAGATGTGGTGGAGGCAGACTCCATACACAGTTTCAAATGTAGATATGATAGAGCCCAGTAAGTTCAAGAAACTGTACACCAATTGATTGACGGGTGAGATGCGGGCCCAAAAAGCCAAAACTCAACCCTCGCAAGCACAACAAGGTGAGAACAACTCGGTGAGAACACACACACACACACAAAGGTTTGCAACCAGACTAGTACCCGAGCGGAGAGGTATGAGCTACGAGGAGAGACTACGGAATTAAACCTCACTTCGCTGGAAGACAGAAGAGTTAGGGGGGACATGATCACCATATTCAAGATTCTAAAGGGAATTGATCGGGTTGATAAAGACAGGCTATTTAACACAAGGGGCACACGCACTAGGGGACACAGGTGGAAATTGAGTGCCCAGATGAGCCACAGAGATATTAGAAAGAACTTTTTTTTGTGTCAGAGTGGTTGACAAATGGAATGTATTAGGAAGTGATGTGGTGGAGGCTGACTCCATACACAGTTTCTCGTGTAGATATGATAGAGCCCAATAGGCTCAGGAACCTGTACACCTGTTGATTGACGGTTGAGAGGCGGGACCAAAGAGCCAGAGCTCAACCCCCGCAAGTACAATTAGGTGAGTACACACACACATAACACATAACAAATGGTGAATAACAAATCACTGGTAACAGGTGAACTCCCAGAAATTTGGAAGGCGGCAAACGTAGTCCCGATATACAGGAAGGGGGATGACAGGAGGCACTGAACTACTGGCCAGTGTCCCTAACTTGCATACCATGCAAGTTGATGGAGAAAATTGAGCGAAAAAAGCTAGTCGGACATCTGGAGCGAAGGAACTTTATCCCACAACACCAACATGGTTTCAGGGATGGCAAGTCATGCCTCACAGGATTAATTGAATTCTACGATCAAGCCACAAGCATCAGGCAAGAAAGAGAGGGTGGGCAGACTGTATATTATTGGATTGCCAGAAAGCCTTTGACACAGTGCCATACCAGAGACTAGTGCGATAGCTGGAGATGCAGGCAGGAGTGAAAGGGAAGGTACTCCATTGGATAATGGAGTACCTAAGTAACAGAAGGCAGCGAGTCACTGTGCGGGGTGAGGTCTCAGATTGGCGAGACGTCACCAATGGGGGTCCCTCAGGGTTCAGTCCTTGGACCCATACTGTTTCTTATATACGTAAATGATCTTCCAGATGGTATAGAATCATTCCCATCATTGTTTCCCTCATTCCCTCATTCCCTCTCCATCATTCCCTCATGACGCACCATCATAACACCCCTCATGACGCCCCATCATAACACCCCTCATGACGCCCCAGCATAACACCCCTCATGACGCCCCAGCATAACACCCCTCATGACGCCCCAGCATAACACCCCTCATGACGCCCCAGCATAACACCCCTCATGACGCCCCAGCATAACACTCCCTCATGACGCCCCAGCATAACACTCCCTCATGACGCCCCAGCATAACACTCCCTCATGACGCCCCAGCATAACACTCCCTCATGACGCACCATCATAACACTCCCTCATGACGCCCCAGCATAACACTCCCTTATGATGCCCCAGCATAACACTCCCTCATGACGCCCCAGCATAACACTCCCTCATGATGCCCCAGCATAACACCCCTCATGACGCCCCAGCATAACACTCCCTCATGACGCCCCAGCATAACACTCCCTCATGACGCCCCAGCATAACACTCCCTCATGATGCCCCAGCATAACACTCCCTCATGACGCCCCAGCATAACACTCCCTCATGACGCCCCAGCATAACACTCCCTCATGACGCCCCAGCATAACACTCCCTCATGACGCCCCAGCATAACACTCCCTTATGACGCCCCAGCATAACACTCCCTCATGACGCCCCAGCATAACACTCCCTCATGACGCCCCAGCATAACACTCCCTCATGATGCCCCAGCATAACACTCCCTCATGATGCCCCAGCATAACACTCCCTCATGACGCCCCAGCATAACACTCCCTCATGATGCCCCAGCATAACACTCCCTCATGATGCCCCAGCATAACACTCCCTCATGACGCCCCAGCATAACACTCCCTCATGACGCCCCAGCATAACACTCCCTCATGATGCCCCAGCATAACACTCCCTCATGATGCCCCAGCATAACACTCCCTCATGACGCCCCAGCATAACACCCCTCATGACGCCCCAGCATAACACACCCTCATGACGCCCCAGCATAACACCCCTCATGACGCCCCAGCATAACACCCCCTCATGACGCCCCAGCATAACACCCCTCATGACGCCCCAGCATAACACTCCCTCATGACGCCCCAGCATAACACCACCTCATGACGCCCCAGCATAACACCCCTCATGACGCCCCAGCATAACACTCCCTCATGACGCCCCAGCATAACACTCCCTCATGACGCCCCAGCATAACACTCCCTTATGACGCCCCAGCATAACACTCCCTCATGACGCCCCAGCATAACACTCCCTCATGACGACCCAGCATAACACTCCCTCATGACGCACCATCATAACACTCCCTCATGACGCCCCAGCATAACACTCCCTCATGATGCCCCAGCATAACACTCCCTCATGATGCCCCAGCATAACACTCCCTCATGACGCCCCAGCATAACACTCCCTCATGATGCCCCAGCATAACACTCCCTCATGACGCACTGTCAGAAACAGTACTACCATTGACAGAAACAGTACTACCATTGACAGAAATAGCACCACTACTGTCAGGAACAGTACCATCACTGTCAGAAACAGTACCACCACTGTCAGAAACAGTACCATCATTGACAGAAACAGCACCACCACTGTCAGACACAGTACCACCACTGTCAGAAACAGTACCATCATTGACAGAAACAGCACCACCACTGTCAGGAACAGTACCATCACTGTCAGAAACTGCACCACCACTGTCAGAAACAGTACCACCACTGTCAGAAACAGTACCACCACTGTCAGAAACAGTACCATCATTGACAGAAACAGCACCACCACTGTCAGAAACAGTACCACCACTGTCAGAAACAGTACCATCATTGACAGAAACAGCACCACCACTGTCAGAAACGGTACCACCACTGTCAGAAACAGTACTGCCACTGTCAGAAACAGTACTGCCACTATTAGAAACTACACCACTGTCAGATGCAGTACCACCCCTATCAGAAACCGTACCACAACAGTCAGAAACATGACCACCACTGTCAGAAACAGTACCACCAGTGTCAGAAATAGTACCACCACTGTCAGAAACAGTACCACCACTGTCAGAAACAGTACTACCACTGACAGAAATAGCACCACCACTGTCAGAAACAGTACCATCACTGTCAGAAACAGTACCACCACTGTCAGAAACATGACCACCACTGTCAGAAACAGTACCACCAGTGTCAGAAATAGTACCACCACTGTCAGAAACAGTACCACCACTGTCAGAAACAGTACTACCACTGACAGAAATAGCACCACCACTGTCAGAAACAGTACCACCACTGTCAGAAACAGTACCACCACTGTCAGAAACAGTACCATCACTGTCAGAAACAGTACCACCACTGTCAGAAACAGTACCACCACTGTCAGAAACAGTACCACCACTGTCAGAAACAGTACCACCACTGTCAGAAACAGTACCACCACTGACAGAAACTGTACCACCACTGTCAGAAACAGTACCATCACTGTCAGAAACAGTACCACCACTGTCAGAAACAGTACCATCACTGTCAGAAACAGTACCACCAGTGTCAGAAATAGTACCACCACTGTCAGAAACAGTACCACCACTGTCAGAAACAGTACCACCACTGTCAGAAACAGTACCACCACTGTCAGAAACAGTACCACCACTGTCAGAAACAGTACCACCACTGTCAGGAACAGTACCACCACTGTCAGAAACAGTACCACCACTGTCAGAAACAGTACCACCACTGTCAGAAACAGTACTACCACTGACAGAAATAGCACCACCACTGTCAGAAACAGTACCACCACTGTCAGAAACAGTACCACCACTGTCAGAAACAGTACCACCACTGTCAGAAACAGTACCACCACTGACAGAAACTGTACCACCACTGTCAGAAACAGTACCATCACTGTCAGAAACAGTACCACCACTGTCAGAAACAGTACCACCACTGTCAGAAACAGTACCACCTCTGTCAGAAACAGTACCACCACTGTCAGAAACAGTACCATCACTGTCAGAAACAGTACCACTACTGTCAGCAACAGTACCACCACTGTCAGAAACAGTACCACTACTGTCAGAAACAGTACCACTACTGTCAGAAAAAGCACCACCACTGTCAGAAACAGTACCACCACTATCAGAAACAGCACCACCACTGTCAGAAACAGTACCACTACTGTCAGAAACTGCACCACCACTGTCAGAAACAGCACCACCACTGTCAGAAACAGTACCACTACTGTCAGAAACTGCACCACCACTGTCAGAAACAGTACCACCACTGTCAGAAACTGCACCACCACTGACAGAAACTGCACCACCACTGTCAGAAACAGTACCACCGCTCTCAGAAATAGTTCCACCGCAGACAGAAACAGTACCACCACTGTCAGAAACACTACCACTACTGTCAGAACCTGCACCACTAGTGTCAGAAACAGTACCACCACTCTCAGAAATAGTTCCACCACAGTCAGAAACAGCACGACCACTGTCAGAAACTGCCTAACGACTGTCAGCTACAGTACCAAAACTGACAAACTGCACCACTACTGTCAGGAAAAGTACCACCCCTCTCAGAAACAGCACCACCACTGACAGAAACTGCACCACCACTGAGAGAAACAGCACCACTGCTGTCAAAAACAGCGCCTCCACTGTCAGAAACAGTACCACCACTGTGAGAAACAGTACCACCACTGTACGAAACAGTACCATCACTGTCCGAAACAGTGCCAACAAACAAGCAATATCCCCTGTCAGGTCGTTGACAAATTAGAAACAGAATTGACTCTAAAACCCATTCTTGTGGTTCTTAACTCGAAACCTCTTTTCTAATACCTCTGCTCCTGCTACAACTCTTTCCTTCTTTCCAGAGGAGGGACAGTATTAAATGTTTTCTGATAGTAGTGGAATGTGCAGTCTACCCATCCTTTTCTCTCTTGTATGTCTTCTCTTGTCATACTGTAGAACTCCGATATGATTATAAAGCATGCTTGTCCATTGCTAAGACAGTGCTGGTGTTTTGAGACATAATTATATGAGAGCTAATTCTGTGTTCGTCTCGCCTCCTCCGGATCAATCTCTCTATAACTTGCATTAGATGCTTGTTAGTGATACTTCTCTGACAAGCATACGTTCTTGACTTTACCGTGTGTGTGTGTGTGTGTGTGTGTGTGTGTGTGTGTGTGTGTGTGTGTGTGTGTGTGTGTGTGTGTGTGTGTGTGTGTGTGTGTGTGTGTGTGTGTGTGTGTGTGTACTTACCTAATTGTACTTACCTAATTGTGCTTGCGGGGGTTGAGCTCTGGCTCTTTGGTCCCGCCTCTCAACCGTCAATCAACTGGTGTACAGATTCCTGAGCCTATTGGGCTCTATCATATCTACATTTGAAACTGTGAATGGAGTCAGCCTCCACCACATCACTTCCTAATGCATTCCATTTGCTAACTACTCTGACACTGAAAAAGTTCTTTCTAACGTCTCTGTGGCTCATTTGGGTACTCAGCTTCCACCTGTGTCCCCTTGTTCGCGTCCCACCAGTGTTGAAAAGTTCGTCCTTGTTTACCCGGTCGATTCCCCTGAGGATTTTGTAGGTTGTGATCATGTCCCCCCTTACTCTTCTATCTTCCAGTGTCGTGAGGTGCATTTCCCGCAGCCTTTCCTCATAACTCATGCCTCTTAGTTCTGGGACTAGTCTAGTAGCATACCTTTGGAATTTTTCCAGCTTCGTCTTGTGCTTGACAAGGTACGGGCTCCATGCTGGGGCCGCATACTCCAGGATTGGTCTTACATATGTGGTGTACAAGATTCTGAATGATTCCTTACACAGGTTCCTGAACGCCGTTCTGATGTTAGCCAGCCTCGCATATGCCGCAGACGTTATTCTCTTTATGTGGGCTTCAGGAGACAGGTTTGGTGTGATATCAACTCCTAGATCTTTCTCTCTGTCTGTTTCATTAAGTACTTCATCTCCTATTCTGTATCCTGTGCCTGGCCTCCTGTTTCCACTGCCTAGTTTCATTACTTTGCATTTACTCGGGTTGAACTTCAACAGCCATCTGTTGGACCATTCACTCAGTCTATCCAGGTCATCTTGTAGCCTCCTACTATCATCCTCTGTTTCAATCCTCCTCATAATTTTTGCATCGTCGGCAAACATTGAGAGGAACGAATCTATACCCTCTGGGAGATCATTTACATATACCAGAAACAGTATAGGTCCAAGGACTGACCCCTGCGGGACTCCACTTGTGACGTCTCGCCAATCTGAGACCTCACCCCTCACACAGACTCGTTGTCTCCTGTTGCTTAGGTATTCCTCTATCCACCGGAGTACCTTCCCTCTCACTCCAGCCTGCATCTCCAACTTTCGCACTAGCCTCTTGTGTGGCACTGTATCAAAGGCTTTCTGACAATCCAAAAATATGCAGTCTGCCCACCCTTCTCTTTCTTGCCTTATTTTTGTTGTCTGGTCGTAGAATTCAAGTAACCCTGTGAGGCAGGACCTGCCATCCCTGAACCCATGTTGATGCTGTGTTACAAAGTTCCTTCGCTCCAGATGCTCCACTAGTTTTTTTCGCACAATCTTCTCCATCAGCTTGCATGGTATGCAGGTTAGGGACACTGGCCTGTAGTTCAGTGCCTCCTGTCTATCCCCTTTCTTGTATATCGGGACTACGTTAGCTGCTTTCCAAGTATCTGGCAGTTCCCCTGTTGCCAGTGATTTGTTATACACTATGGAGAGTGGTAGGCTCAGTTCTCTTGCTCCTTCCTTTAGAACCCAAGGGGAGATTCCATCTGGGCCTATAGCCTTCGTCACGTCCAACTCTAGTAAACACTTCCTTACTTCCCCACTGGTAATCTCAAACTCTTCCAGTGGTTCCTGGTTAGCTATTCCCTCACTTACCTCTGGAATTTCTCCTTGTTCTAAGGTGAAGACCTCCTGGAATTTCTTATTCAATTCCTCACACACTTCCTTGTCATTTGTAGTGAATCCTTCCGCCCCTATCCTTAATCTCATAACCTGTTCCTTTACTGTTGTTTTTCTCCTAATGTGGCTATGCAACAATTTAGGCTGAGTCTTTGCCTTGCTTGCGATGTCATTTTCGTATTGTCTTTCTGCCTCTCTTCTCATCCTGACATATTCATTCCTGGCATTCTGGTATCTTTCTCTGCTCTCCAGTGTCCTGTTATTCCTATAGTTTCTCCATGCCCTTTTACTTTGCTGCTTAGCTAGCCTACATCTTTGATTAAACCATGGGTTTCTCATCTTCATTTCTCTGTTTTCCTTTTGGACTGGGACAAACTTGTTTGCTGCGTCCTTGCACTTCTGCGTGATGTAATCCATCATATCTTGGGCCGTCTTTCCCCTGAGCTCTGTTTCCCATGCTATATCTGTTAGGAATTTTCTTATCCTTTTATTATTTCTCGTGTGTGTGTGTGTGTGTGTGTGTGTGTGTGTGTGTGTGTGTGTGTGTGTGTGTGTGTGTGTGTGTGTGTGTGTGTGTGTGTGTGTGTGTGTGTGTACTCACCTATATGTACTCACCTATATGTGCTTGCAGGATCGAGCATTGACTCTTGGATCCCGCCTTTCTAGCTATCGGTTGTTTACAGCAATGACTCCTGTCCCATTTCCCTATCATACCTAGTTTTAAAAGTATGAATAGTATTTGCTTCCACAACCTGTTCCCCAAGTGCATTCCATTTTTCTACTACTCTCACGCTAAAAGAAAACTTCCTAACATCTCTGTGACTCATCTGAGTTTCCAGTTTCCACCCATGTCCCCTCGTTCTGTTATTATTACGTGTGAACATTTCATCTATTTCCACTTTGTCAATTCCCCTGAGTATTTTATATGTCCCTATCATATCTCCTCTCTCCCTTCTTTTCTCTAGTGTCGTAAGGTTCAGTTCCTTCAGCCGCTCTTCATATCCCATCCCTCGTAGCTCTGGGACAAGCCTCGTCGCAAACCTCTGAACCTTCTCCAGTTTCTTTATGTGTTTCTTCAGGTGGGGGCTCCATGATGGCGCGGCATACTCTAAGACGGGTCTCACGTAGGCAGTGTAAAGCGCCCTAAAAGCTTCCTCATTTAGGTTTCTGAATGAAGTTCTAATTTTCGCCAGTGTAGAGTACGCTGCTGTCGTTATCCTATTTATATGTGCCTCAGGAGTTAGATTAGGTGTCACATCCACTCCCAGGTCTCTTTCTCGAATCGTTACAGGTAGGCTGTTCCCCTTCATTGTGTACTGTCCCTTTGGTCTCCTGTCACCTGATCCCATTTCCATAACTTTACATTTACTGGTGTTAAACTCCAGTAGCCATTTCCCTGACCATCTCTGCAGCCTGTTTAAGTCCTCTTGGAGGATCCTACAATCCTCGTCTGTCACAACTCTTCTCATTAATTTTGCGTCATCTGCAAACATTGACATGTATGATTCCTCTCCTGTAAACATATCATTTACGTAAATTAGAAAGAGGATTGGTCCCAGCACCGATCCTTGAGGTACTCCACTTGTTACTGTTCGCCAGTCCGACTTTTCGCCCCTTACCATTACCCTCTGGCTCCTTCCTGTTAGGTAGTTCTTCACCCATACTAGGGCCTTTCCGCTTACTCCTGCCTGCCTCTCAAGTTTGTATAGCAGTCTCATGTGCGGTACTGTATCAAAGGCCTTTTGGCAGTCAAGAAATATGCAGTCTGCCCAGCCTTCTCTGTCCTGCCTTATCCTTGTTACTTTATCATAGAATTCTAAAAGGTTTGTTAGGCATGATTTCCCTGTCCAGAACCCATGTTGGTGCTTGTTTACAAACCCAATGCTCTCCAGGTGCTCAACAAGTCTTAGCCTAATTATTCTTTCAAGAATTTTGCAGGGGATGCTTGTCAGTGATACGGGTCTGTAGTTAAGTGCCTCCTCCCTATCACCCTTTTTGAAAATCGGTACGACATTTGCCTCCTTCCAGCAACTGGGCAATTCTCCCAACATAAGTGACTCATTAAAGATCATTGCCAGAGGCACGCTGAGAGCCTGCGCTGCCTCTTTGAGTATCCACGGTGATACTTTGTCTGGTCCAACAGCTTTATTTGCATCCAGTGTTGTCAACTGTTTCATTACATCCTCTGCTGTCACCTCTATATCCGATAGTCTTTCATCTTGGGTAATCTCTTCTAACAATGGGAGCTGCTCAGGCTCGGTTGTGAACACTCCATGGAATTTTGCATTCAGTACCTCGCAGATTTCCTTGTCGCTTTCTGTGTATGCCCCTTCTGTTTTCCTCAGTCTTGTCACTTGGTCATTTACCGACATCTTCCTTCTTATATGGCTATGAAGTAATTTTGGTTGCTTTTTCGCTTTGACTGCAATATCGTTCTCATAATTCCTTTCCGACACTCGTCTTATGTTAATGTAATCATTCCTAGCTCTGTTACATCTAATCCTGTTGTCCTCTGTCCTTTGTCTTCTGTACTTCCTCCACTCCCTCCTGCTTCTCACCTTTGCTTCCTGACACTGTCTATTAAACCATGGGTTATTATATTCCCTCCTGCTTTTTTCCTTTATTGTTGGAATAAATCTATCTTCAGCCTCCTTGCATTTCAATATGACTTGGTTCATCATACCTTGCACTGTTTTTCCTCTAAGTTCTTCCTCCCACTGCACTTCTCCCAGGTAGTCCCTTATCCTTCTGTAGTCCCCTTTTCTGTAATCAAGTCTCCTTTCCCGGACCTCTTGTCCTTTGGTCACAATTTTAAGCTCCATCATGTAGTCAAAGACTAGGACACAATGGTCACTAGCTCCTAGTGGTATTTCATGTTCCAACTGCTCGATGTCTTCTACATTCTGAGTGATAATGAGATCTAATAGGCTGGGCGTATCCCCTCCTCTTTCCCTAGTATCTTCTTTCACATGCTGTGTTAGGAAATTCCTGTCAATAACGTCTACCAGCTTCGCTCCCCAGGTCTCCTCCCCGCCATGGGGATTCCTCGTTTCCCAATTTATCTCTCCGTGATTTAGGTCCCCCATGACCAGCAGCTTCGCTCTCATTCTATGCGCTAAAGTTGCTGCCCTCTGCAGTTCATCCATACATGTCTTGTTGCTGTCCTCGTACTCCTGCCTGGGCCTTCTACTGTTTGGTGGGGGATTGTAGAGTATCAAGATTACAATCTTCTTCCCATCCACTGTCAGAGTTCCATGTATGAAGCTTGTGCTTTCATTGGTACCCGGATTTTCCAGCTCATCAAACTTCCATTTCCGCTTTCTTAGTAGTGCCACTCCTCCTCCCTGTCTCTGTGTCCTTTCTTTTCTTATCACCTGGTACCCCTCTGGAAAGATTGCATCCGAGATCATGCCATTTATTTTAGTTTCCACTATTGCCACTATGTCTGGGTCTGCCTCACTAACTCTTTCTTTTATCTCTTCTGCTTTATTGGCTACCCCATCAGCATTGGTGTACCAAACCTTGAGACTCTTCTTGGAAACTCGGGTGTCAGAGTTCCCCCTTTCACCAGGGGTCGGGGGGGAACTGTGGGGTGTCTGGGGGGCAAGTGGGGGCTGTGGGGGTGAGTGGGGGGGTGCTAGGGGGGTGCCTGGGAGTGCCTGGTAGGCGAATGGGGTCTGGGCATCTAGGGGGGTAGGAAGGGCATAATGGGTCTGAAAGTTAGGGGTCTGAATAGCATAGGGGGGTTGAGAAATAGAGTGAG
Source organism: Procambarus clarkii (assembly GCF_040958095.1). Classification (NCBI taxonomy): domain Eukaryota; kingdom Metazoa; phylum Arthropoda; class Malacostraca; order Decapoda; family Cambaridae; genus Procambarus; species Procambarus clarkii. The sequence continues at coordinate 1,800,410 of NC_091205.1, read as the reverse complement.
ACTGAGAGTCAGATAGAGGTTGAGAGGTTGGGGGGAAGAGGGATACTGAGGGCGGAGAGCTGAGATGAGAATGGAGCATGGGTGCTGGGAGTGGAAGAGAGGGTATATTAGTTAGGGGGGAATCGGGGGTAGGTGGGGGTTTTGGGGTAGAAGAGGGGAAGAGGGAGATGGGGGAAGGTGTTAGGGGGGTCACAAGGTGAGGGGGTTAAATGTGGGCTGGAGGTGCATAGGAGGGGTGAGGGTTGGGTGGGGTTTGGGGGTGAGTGGAAGAGGGGTGCAGTGGAAGCTGGGATGGAGTAGATGGAATTGAAGTCAATGGGGTAGAAGGGGCAGGGGAGTGGGAAGGGGTATTTGGGGAGGGGGGATGGGAAGGTGGGTTTGGGGAGGGCATGGCTTGACCCACTGGGGTCGCTGACAAGTGTGATGTAGCAGGGGCAGGGGAATCGTTGTGGAGGTGCAAATGTGGAAGGGACAGGGGGGTTGTGGGAGGCTGAGGCAGGGGGGATGTATAGGAGGGCTGAGTTGGGGAGGATGCGACCTGGGAGGTGACCTGGGAGGTGCCCTGGGAGGTGACCTGGGATGTGACCTGGGAGGTGAGACTATTTCGGTGTCGTTGTTGCCATCTATTTTTGTGGGCTGTTTGCTCATCTTTCGTCATAAACCTCTCTATAAACACATTGTAATGGGTTTCACTTCCTCTGAGTAAATGCTTGCTCCTCATTATGTACTCCACTGCCTCCTCATTGGAGAATTGCACCAGAACAGGTCTATTCTTGGTACAATGGTAAGGTCCAACCCGTCGATTGATATCCACCTCGCGTTCTGCCATCTCTGCTCCAATACACCTCAATATCTCGTGCAATTCGTATTTTTCTGTTTCTATTCTCTCTTGTCTTGTTGGTGCCCTAGATTCGAATAATCCATGTATTATAATAGACCGTCTCCTCAGTAATTCATTGTCATGCTGGTAGCCTGTCCCCTGGGGATTCCCCATCCCAACCGCAGTCACTAACCCATCCCCCATTACTCCTCTATCCTTAGCCATGCTGCTAATCCTTCCTAATTCGTTTGTGATACGAGCACATTCCCTCTCCCAGTCCTCTCTTCCCTTCCTAATCTCTTCCTGAACATAGAGCATAAATTCTTGTTTCTGCCTCTCTACCGCATCCTGTATTTGCTGAAATACCTCACTTTTAATCCCCTGGATTAGATCCTCCAACCAATCACTCCTTCTCTCTACAAATTTCCCTATTAATTTGTCTATAAATCTGTCCTCCTCCTCATCCCTGCTGGTGATTGACCTTGAACCCCTTCTAGTCATTGCAGTAACAATCTAGCCAAAAAGGCGCTCCTCAATACCTTGCACAATCTGCCAACACAATAGGTGAGTGAATCTCCAATCGTCGTCCCACGTGGTGATAGAAGGGTTGCTGCGAGGTGAGGTCACGCGGTCAGAGGTCGGTGATGTCTGCTGCTTCCACACTGCACAGTATTTCTTCACTATTTTGAATTACGCTAATTAAACTGATTTTCTTCACTACCTTATGGCTCTGGTCAAAACCCAAGGTTTTTTCATTCACTTGTACATTCACTTATAGTCTTTTTCACTTCGAAGTTGCCTGATTACCCCTCAGTTTGGGGTACCCCCCCCCTGAGTGTGATTACACTCAGTGTGTGTGTGTGTGTGTGTGTGTGTGTGTGTGTGTGTGTGTGTGTGTGTGTGTGTGTGTGTGTGTGTGTGTGTGTGTGTGTGTGTGTGTGTACGCGCAAGATCCCGTGTAGGAGCGTGAGAGGTGAGGAAAGGTTCAGCCGGAAAGAAAGGTACCAACACACCACAAGAAGGTAAAGTGGCCACCCACGACCCCCGCCCACGCCCTCCGCCCATGACCCGCCCATGCCCCCCGCACCCACCTTAACAAGCTTTCACATCATGATAGCATAAAAGTGTCTTTGACTACATTTCACGATAACATGTTATTAACGGTATTGATAATATAACTATTACTTTTTCTGTTATTTTGTGCCTTGTTTTAATTTTGACATTTGAGAAGGAAATATTGATAAAGACATTGTTATTATATTTTGTTTTTGTTTAACCTTTTATGTGTAGGTAAATACCTACACATAAAATGTAAATACCTACACATAAAAGGTAAATACCTTCACATAAAATGTAAATACCTACACATAAAATGTAAATACCTACACATAAAAGGTAAATACCTTCACATAAAATGTAAATACCTACACATAAAATGTAAATACCTACACATAAAAGGTAAATACCTACACATAAAAGGTAAATACCTACACATAAAAGGTAAATACCTACACATAAAAGGTAAATACCTACACATACATTGACCTATGTCAATGGTGACAATAATGTCACCATTGACATAGGTTCTCCAGCCAAACTCGTCTTTAATGTTCTAACATTCATTAAAATTCACGTCGTCTGAGCAAGGCGGCCTCATTCCTCGCTAATCGATCGGCGGCTCTAAAGAAATGTTTACAAATATAACAAATATCTGCGTGGCCCGCTACTCTCACAATCATGTCCTCAAACAGCCAGACACTCCCAACACCAATCCTCGTCTGATCCAACACCACAATATAACGGGATCAAAATCTTGTGTAAATTGTATTACCCAAGAATTGTATTATTTTAGTTGTACATCTTGGGTAAAACCTCCCACACGGAGGAAACATCCGGCTGCCAGTGACCAGTGTCTGGTCCAACTCCTCGCCGGTACACACAGAAATCACAATAGCGTGATACATCAAATGAATAAATCCACAAGGGCCGTGACGAGGATTCGAACCTACGTCCGAGAGCATCCCAGACGCTGCCTTAATTGACTGAGCTACGACATGGTATAAGAATTGCAACCAGAAATTCTACTGAATTTTACTTGGATCCTGCAGCCTCTCCGAGACACAAACCAGGATTTTACACAATTCCCCCCATAAATGTGTGAAGTAAAACATGTGTATGGGGCAAGTAACAAAGTCAGTAGACTAATAGATGTTGTCACAGCTCGTATAAGACTTGGCTACAAGTATCTCTGGCAGTTCGGCTTGTATAGGGATCTAGATGAAGTAAAGTGTAAAGTGTGTGGACATAGGCAGGGACACACACTCGAACACTATATCTTGGATTGTTGTAAAATTGAGCCTTTTAGAGATGAATCTAAGCTCACTCTGTATGATATGGCAACCTATCTTATTACCATGGATAAATTACCTGAAATCCTTGCACTGTACCCACATTTTGCTTCCAGTAGATGAACGACATATGAGATTCAGAAACAAGTAGTGTATTGTGAAGACTAATAATAAACAGAAGCTCCCCTATGACTCTGTAATATCCCCATTGGCCAAACTATTATGTATTAACGACACGACCTACCATTAATGTATGATGACTTACTGTAAATATGTAGCTCTTGTAATAGCACTTTCTCTGTAACTAGCTGACATTGCATCAATAAGGTGTGAAGGATTGAAGAAATTGTTTATGTAATAATCTAAGATGAAGTCTGATAAAGACCTTTTGTGCCCTCTGTAATGCTTTTGCGCTATCGCTCACAGGATGAGTATGGGGTGCACAATAAACTATCCGCCTTCGGCGGCAACAATCAATCCCCCCATGAACTCGAGCTATGTCAATAGGCCGTTCTACCTCTTCGCCCTTACTTCATTACACATTGTTCTTATACCATGTCGTAGCTCAGTCGATTAAGGCAGTGTCTGGGATGCTCTCGGACGTAGGTTCGAATCCTCGTCAAGGCCTTTGTGGATTTGTTCCTCGCCGGTATATTCTCTTAAAGCATACAATCAAGATTATCAGGTTAACCACTGAATTAAGAATATTAAGAGTAAAATTAAGTTAGTTCATTTCACTTATTATGCACCCCATCCCCATCTTGTGGGCGGTAGCGACTACAAAGGCGCATAATGGACTCAGGAACCCAGCCCCAAAATTCATTTACCTAAGCAAGTTAGTGTCTTGTTAAGCTAGTTATACAGTTTATGAAATATATCAACAAGGGATTCGAGAACGACCACAAGTACAGTCTTAAAGCTAAGCAACTTATACCTGCGGTGAGGTAGTTCCATAATTTCCTTTGTTGCAAGATTGAACGCTCTGAAGCTTGTAATCTGTTGTCAGGTGTTGCACGAGGGAAGATATGATGGAAAGGTTGAAGCGAATGAAAGGTGTTAACAAAGACTATATAAACACGTTGAAACCTTCAAAACTAAACTAGAAATATCGGTTTCATATTAGACATATATAAATTTGAAAGCTTTATTAAGGACATTGCTAACGATAGACAACAGGTATCATGAGAACCACAAATAAGTGGTTACACCTCACTAGGTACGTCAGCAAAGTAACTAGTCTGGTTGAATTTAAAATCAGGAAACTGGGATATATGAGTGAAAACCATTCAAAGTTAACTGGGCTTGTTCGCGCGGGTCATTAGGTTCACCAGTGCGAGCCAGTAGGCCTATCATTGCGAGCCAGTAGGCATACCAGTGTGAGCTAGTAGGCCTACCAGTGTGAGCCAGTTGGTCTACCAGTGTGAGCCAGTTGGTCTACCAGTGTGAGCCAGTTGGTCTACCAGTGTGAGCCAGTTGGTCTACCAGTGTGAGCCAGTAGGCCTACCAGTGTGAGCCAGTTGCTCTACTAGTGCGAGCCAGAAGGCCTACCAGTGTGAGCCAGTAGGTCCACCAGTGTGAGCCAGTAGGCCTACCTGTGTGAACCAGTAGGCCTACCAGTGTAGGCTAGTAGGTCTACCAGTGTGAGCCAGTTGGTCTACCAGTGCGAGCCAGAAGGCCTACCAGTGTAGGCCAGTAGGTCTACCAGTGTGAGCCAGTAGGCCTACCAGTGTGAGCCAGTAGGTCTACCAGTGTGAACCAGTAGGCCTACCAGTGTTAGCCAGTTGGTCTACCAGTGCGAGCCAGTAGGTCTACTGGTAAGAGCCAGTTGGTCTACTGGTGTGAGCCAGTTGGTCTACCAGTGTGAGCCAGTAGGTCTACCAGTGTGAACCAGTAGGCATACCAGTGTGAGCCAGTTGGTCTACCAGTGCGAGCCAGTAGGTCTACTGGTGTGAGCCAGTAGGCCTACTGGTGTGAGCCAGTTGGTCTACCAGTGTGAGCCAGTAGGCCTACCAGTGTGAACCAGTAGGCCTACCAGTGTGAGCCAGTTGGTCTACCAGTGCGAGCCAGTAGGTCTACTGGTGTGAGCCAGTAGGCCTACTGGTGTGAGCCAGTTGGTCTACCAGTGTGAGCCAGTAGGCCTACCAGTGTGAGCCAGTAGGTCTCCCAGTGCGGGCCAGTAGGTCTACCAGTGTGAGCCAGTAGGCCTACCTGTGTGATCCAGTAGGCCTACCGGTGTGAACCAGTAAGGCTACCAGTGTGAGCTAGTAGGCCTACCAGTGTGAACCAGTAGGCCTAACAGTGTGAGCCAGTACGTCTACTAGTGCGGGCTAGTAGGTCTACCAGTGTGAGCCAGTAGGCTTACCAGTGTGAACCAGTAGGCATACCGATGTGGGCCAGTAGGCCTAGCCTACTGGCAAATATATATATATATATATATATATATATATATATATATATATATATATATATATATATATATATGTCGTACCTAATAGCCAGAACGCACTTCTCAGCCTACTATTCAAGGCCCGATTTGCCTAATAAGCCAAGTTTTCATGAATTAATGTTTTTTCGTCTACCTAACCTACCTAACCTAACCTAACCTAGCTTTTTTTGGCTACCTAACCTAACCTTACCTATATATATAGGTTAGGTTAGGTTAGGTAGGGTTGGTTAGGTTCGGTCATATATCTACGTTAATTTTAACTCCAATAAAAAAAAATTGACCTCATACATAGAGAAAAGGGTTGCTTTATCATTTCATAAGAAAAAAATTATAGTAAATATATTAATTCAGGAAAACTTGGCTTATTAGGCAAATCGGGCCTTGAATAGTAGGCTGAGAAGTGAGTTCTGGCTACTAGGTACGACATATATATATATATATATATATATATATATATATATATATATATATATATGTCGTACCTAATAGCCAGAACGCACTTCTCAGCCTACTATTCAAGGCCCGATTTGCCTAATAAGCCAAGTTTTCATGAATTAATGTTTTTTCGTCTACCTAACCTACCTAACCTAACCTAACCTAGCTTTTTTTAGCTACCTAACCTAACCTTACCTATAAATATAGGTTAGGTTAGGTTAGGTAGGGTTGCTTAGGTTCGGTCATATATCTACGTTAATTTTAACTCCAATAAAAAAAATTGACCTCTTACATAGAGAAAAGGGTAGCTTTATCATTTCATAAGAAAAAAATTATAGTAAATATATTATTTCAGGAAAACGTGGCTTATTAGGCAAATCGGGCCTTGAATAGTAGGCTGAGAAGTGAGTTCTGGCTACTAGGTACGACATATATATATATATATATATATATATATATATATATATATATATATATATATATATATATATATATATATATATATATATATATATATATATATATATATATATATATATATATATATATATATATATATATATACACACACACATATGTCGTACCAAGTACCCAGAACGCACTTCTCAGCCTACTATGCAAGGCCCGATTTACCTAATAAGCCAAGTTTTCATGAATTAATGTTTTTTCGACTACCTAACCTAACTTTTTCGGCTACCTAACCTATCCTAACCCATAAAGATAGGTTAGGTTAGGTTAGGTAGGGTTGGTTAGGTTCAGTCATATATCTACGTTAATTTTAACTCCAATAAAAAAAAATTGACCTCATACATAATGAAATGGGTAGCTTTATCATTTCATAAGAAAAAATTTGAGAAAATATATTAATTCAGGAAAACTTAGCTTATTAGGCAAATCGGGCCTTGCATAGTAGGCTGAGAAGTGCGTTCTGGCTACTAGGTACGACATATGTATATAAATATATATATATATATATATATATATATATATATAGGCCTAACCAGTAGGCCCTATATATATATATATATATATATATATATATATATATATATATATATATATATATATATTTATATACATATATATATATATATATATTTATATACATATATATATATATATTATAACTCAAGAGGGTTACACACCCTTTTGTACCCCAACCCTCTGTGCCCATTCATTCTAAACCTGCACCATTGGGTATGATTGTTGAAACTTGCGTTACTTCTGACGCCTTGTCATGCCCTCCCCAATAACTTTAAATCATTGTCATTTATTTGTACTACTTTGGTCATGTTAAACAATATTTGTGGCTTTCTATCATTTAAAACTCTCTGGGTCCAACTTTTTCTGAAACAGCTCTCAATTTATCATTAACTTCAGTTGACTCAATCCTTCATCTATTGTGACTGGCACCACCTGACAAGTCTCCTCCCCACATTGCCCGCCTGGCTACATATGTCAGCGTTATATCAGATACTTGTGTTGTTGTGTTTAACTTACGTGGTTAATTCCAAGGTGCTTGCTGGGAAGCTAGTATCATCCTGTTCTTTAAGCACTTGTAATCCCCACAGTCCGCCAATGCCAATATCAAGTCTCTCTTTTGCTATCTCCGGAAACTTTCCAGCCACTAGTGTAGCCCATCGTTTATGAGGCCATCCACGTTGCTTCGCCCGTTTCTCGAGACGAAAAAAATGACGCCTTCTGCGGCATTGAAGACTGGTAGTACTGAACTGTTATCCCCGCACACCTTAGGTGGTCTATAGTCCTCCTTTACTCACTGATCTACCATTGTGTATCTTAGAATCCTCCGATTTTCCTATCGTTATGTTGTATCTCGAAGGATATATCTGCCCCTCTCGTGTTCTACCCTAAACGCTTCCAATTAATTTTTTTTCCTACGTGGGATGCTGCTCTTCTCTCTCACTATCCTATCTTAAGGCTTCAATTTTCGCAACTGTTTCATCATGTTTTAGCCTCCATCTTCCCCACTCCGCCTGCGAGGCCCACTGTTTGGTATTCCTTACCGAATACTGAGACACGGCAGTCTTTATCGAGCGGTTCTCTGTTCGTCACTGATAAAATCACAAATCGCTTGATACCCTCACCAGTCACTACACCCACCAGCAGCGACAGTCACCTCTGCTCTCCTCAACACCCTCACCAGTCACTACACCCACCAGCAGTGACAGTCACCTCTGCTCTCCTCAACACCCTCACCAGTCACTACACCCACCAGCAGCACCAGTCACCTCTGCTCTCAACACCGTCATTACTCTCCGATATTTAGGGACGAATCCTAAATAGTCCTAAATAAAAATCATAAATAAATCACATAAATGTTTGCCACATTTTCGACCTCTACTGATACTGTAACCCTCAAAGTGCTTTGCGGTGTGCTACATCTCTATGTAAATAATTGCCGCTATATTAATGTTATAGATTTACCGTACTTCGTCCATTGTCCAACATTATGTGTCTCAAGGAACACGTTAACAGCAGCTTACTTTACATTTAGCTAACAACAAAGTCACTTGATTGACACTAACTCAAACAACTGACAGACCAAACAAATTAAGAGGCGGTCGGTCAACAGGGGTTGACTGACTATGTTGGTACTCCAGCACAAAAAACTTGATACAACAGAGAACTCACCAGACCTGTTGACAATGATCTCTGGCTCAGACCTCCAAGGAAACTGACCGGCCAGCTCACTTCTGGTTCGCTAAGCCGATTGACACCACTTGATATATATATATATATATATATATATATATATATATATATATATATATATATATATATATATATATATATATATATATATATATATATGTATTTATATGTCGTACCTAGTAGCCAGAACGCACTTCTCGGCCTACTATGCAAGGTCCAATTTGCCTATTAAGCCAAGTTTTCCTGAATATTTTCTCAAGTTTTTTTTCTTATGAAATGATAAAGCTACCCATTTCATTATGTATTAGGTCAATTTTTTTTATTGGAGTTAAAATTAACGTAGATATATGACCGAACCTAACCAACCCTACCTAACCTAACCTAACCTATCTCCATAGGTTAGGTTAGGTTAGGTAGCCCAAAAAGTTAGGTTAGGTTATGTTAGTCGGGCCTTGCATAGTAGACAGAGGAGTACGTTCTGGCTACTAGGTACGACATATAAATATATATATATATATATATATATATATATATATATATATATATATATATATATATATATATATATATATATATATATATATATATATATATATATATATATATATATATATATATATATATATATATTAGTATATTTTGGTAGCAGTCTTTCCTGTAGACATATGTTATTAAATATGACCGAAAAAGTAAGATTAATAATTCTAACACGAATTTTCTCAATCTTTCGTACATTACGCTTCACTGTTGGAGGTAAATCAAAAATCACTTCTCCAAAATTCATTTTTATTTCTAGTCTGACGCGACACGGGCGCGTTTCGTAAAACTTATTACATTTTCAAAGACTTCACAAATACACAACTGATTAGAACTTACGTATCTCTGATTTTATATCTACATTTGAGTGAGGTGGGAGGGGTGATGTGGCATTAACACAAGACAGAACAAGAGGGGATATTAATAGGGTATTAAAAGTATCAACACAAGACAGAACAGAAACAATAGGTATTGAATAGAAGTGTTTGTAGAAAGCCTATTGGTCCATATTTCTTGATGCTTCTATATTGGAGCGGAGTCTTGAGGTGGGTAGAATATAGTTGTGCAATAATTGGCTGTTGATTGCTGGTGTTGACTTCTTGATGTGTAGTGCCTCGCAAACGTCAAGCCGCCTGCTATCGCTGTATCTATCGATGATTTCTGTGTTGTTTACTAGGATTTCTCTGGCGATGGTTTGGTTATGGGAAGAGATTATATGTTCCTTAATGGAGCCCTGTTGCTTATGCATCGTTAAACGCCTAGAAAGAGATGTTGTTGTCTTGCCTATATACTGGGTTTTTTGGAGCTTACAGTCCCCAAGTGGGCATTTGAAGGCATAGACGACGTTAGTCTCTTTTAAAGCGTTCTGTTTTGTGTCTGGAGAGTTTCTCATGAGTAGGCTGGCCGTTTTTCTGGTTTTATAGTAAATCGTCAGTTGTATCCTCTGATTTTTGTCTGTAGGGATAACGTTTCTATTAACAATATCTTTCAGGACCCTTTCCTCCATTTTATGAGCTGTGGAAAAGAAGTTCCTGTAAAATAGTCTAATAGGGGGTATAGGTGTTGTGTTAGTTGTCTCTTCAGAGGTTGCATGGCTTTTCACTTTCCTTCTTATGATGTCTTCGATGAAACCATTGGAGAAGCCGTTGTTGACTAGGACCTGCCTTACCCTACAGAGTTCTTCGTCGACTTGCTTCCATTCTGAGCTGTGGCTGAGAGCACGGTCGACGTATGCGTTAACAACACTCCTCTTGTACCTGTCAGGGCAGTCGCTGTTGGCATTTAGGCACATTCCTATGTTTGTTTCCTTAGTGTAGACTGCAGTGTGGAAACCTCCGCCCTTTTCCATGACTGTTACATCTAGAAAAGGCAGCTTCCCATCCTTTTCCGTCTCGTAAGTGAAACGCAGCACGGAACTCTGCTCAAATGCCTCCTTCAGCTCCTGCAGATGTCTGACATCAGGTACCTGTGTAAAAATGTCGTCAACATACCTGCAGTATATGGCCGGTTTCAAGTTCATGTCGACTAAGACTTTTTGCTCGATGGTACCCATGTAGAAGTTTGCAAACAGGACACCTAGGGGAGAACCCATGGCGACCCCATCTACTTGCTTATACATGTGCCCATCCGGGCTCAAGAAGGGTGCCTCTTTAGTACAAGCTTGGAGTAGTTTCCTCAGAATACTTTCTGGCATGTCAAGAGGAGTACAGGCTGGATCACGATACACTCTGTCGGCTATCATTCCGATTGTCTCGTCCACAGGTACGTTGGTAAACAGCGATTCTACGTCCAACGAGGCTCTTATCCCTGTGGCCCGTGTGCCCCGCAGTAAGTCCACAAATTCCTTTGGAGACTTCAGGCTGAAGGCGCAAGGAACATAAGGAGTCAGCAGGCCGTTGAGTCGCTTCGCCAGTCTGTACGTGGGTGTGGGTATCTGGCTAATGATTGGCCGAAGTGGGTTTCCAGGCTTGTGCGTCTTGACATTTCCATACGCATATCCAGGTTTATATTCCCCAATGATCTTTGGCAGGTGGAGTCCGGATTTCTTGGCGTTCACAGTTTCGATCAGTTTGTTGACCTTTGCTTTTAATTCGGCTGTAGTGTCCTTCGTTACCCTTTGGAACTTAGTTTGGTCAGAGAGTATGATGTTCATTTTCGCCAGATATTCGTCTTTTTTAAGAATGACATATATTGGCGACTTGTCACCTCTCCTGACAACTATCTCCTTGTTCTCACGAAGGCTTTTAGCTGCCGCTTTAAGCTCGGGGGACAGTATGGTGCTTCTGTAGTTGCCTCGATTCTGTCCTCCTTCTGCAATAAGTTCTGCTTGTAGGTATCTTTGGTAGTGACCTTCTTTTGTGTCTCTAGGTCGAATATGTCGTCCAACAGAATTTCCAACTCTACTTTCCGGGCCATTTCACTCGGTCTGGACATAACATGACAGTTTATGCCCAGATTTAGGAGAGTGACTTGGTCCTCAGTGAGGTTAATTCCTGCAAGGTTCAGGAAGCCATCTCTTGGTCGTGGAATTGCCATAGGTCCTCCATATAATGTTGTTAGTTTCTTGATAATCCTTGTTTCAGTGCTGAGGTGATGTTGGTCTGTGAGGATGTCGAGGTGTTGTTCAATGCGGGTACGGATACTATGGTCGATGTTGCTATTTCTCCACTCGTTTGTAGCATGAAGTAGTTGCGTTTTGTTGTCTTTGATTTCATTCTCTGCCTTGTATATCTGATCACGAATCAGATCCTGGCGATATTTTATCGTGAAGGCTTGATTCCTTGCTGCTGGGTCGTGCACTTTAATATTAGTATATTTTGGTAGCAGTCTTTCCTGTAGACATATGTTATTAAATATGACCGAAAAAGTAAGATTAATAATTCTAACACGAATTTTCTCAATCTTTCGTACATTACGCTTCACTGTTGGAGGTAAATCAAAAATCACTTCTCCAAAATTCATTTTTATTTCTAGTCTGACGCGACACGGGCGCGTTTCGTAAAACTTATTACATTTTCAAAGACTTCACAAATACACAACTGATTAGAACTTACGTATCTCTGATTTTATATCTACATTTGAGATATAAAATGGAAGCAAGTCGACGAAGAACTCTGTAGGGTAAGGCAGGTCCTAGTCAATAACGGCTTCTCCAATGGTTTCATCGAAGACATCATAAGAAGGAAAGTGAAAAGCCATGCAACCTCTGAAGAGACAACTAACACAACACCTATACCCCCTATTAGACTATTTTACAGGAACTTCTTTTCCACAGCTCATAAAACGGAGGAAAGGGTCCTGAAAGATATTGTTAATAGAAACGTTATCCCTACAGACAAAAATCAGAGGATACAACTGACGATTTACTATAAAACCAGAAAAACGGCCAGCCTACTCATGAGAAACTCTCCAGACACAAAACAGAAGGCTTTAAAAGAGACTAACGTCGTCTATGCCTTCAAATGCCCACTTGGGGACTGTAAACTCCAAAAAACCCAGTATATAGGCAAGACAACAACATCTCTTTCTAGGCGTTTAACGATGCATAAGCACAGGGCTCCATTAAGGAACATATAATCTCTTCCCATAACCAAACCATCGCCAGAGAAATCCTAGTAAACAACACAGAAATCATCGATAGATACAGCGATAGCAGGCGGCTTGACGTTTGCGAGGCACTACACATCAAGAAGTCAACACCAGCAATCAACAGCCAATTATTGCACAACTATATTCTACCCACCTCAAGACTCCGCTCCAATATAGAAGCATCAAGAAATATGGACCAATAGGCTTTCTACAAACACTTCTATTCAATACCTATTGTTTCTGTTCTGTCTTGTGTTGATACTTTTAATACCCTATTAATATCCCCTCTTGTTTCTGTCTTGTGTTAATGCCACATCACCCCTCCCACCTCACTCAAATGTAGATATAAAATCAGAGATACGTAAGTTCTAATCAGTTGTGTATTTGTGAAGTCTTTGAAAATGTAATAAGTTTTACGAAACGCGCCCGTGTCCGCGTCAGACTAGAAATAAAAATGAATTTTGGAGAAGTGATTTTTGATTTACCTCCAACAGTGAAGCGTAATGTACGAAAGATTGAGAAAATTTGTGTTAGAATTATTAATCTTACTTTTTCGGTCATATTTAATAACATATGTCTAC